>NC_141536.1:52618748-52778123 GCF_021556685.1 Rattus norvegicus | reverse complement strand
CACATGTGCTCACCTCACAGTGGCAAGGAAGAAGAGACAGAAAGAGATAAGAAAGGGCCAGGGCAAATGTAGACCGCAAAGACGCACCCTCCCTGGGCCCAACCCCCCGCCCCCACCCCAGTGACCTATTTTTTCCAGCTGGGTCCTGCCTCCTCAAGTTTCCAGAACTTTCCCCAATAGCACTGGCAGTCAGCTGGGGACAAGGCTGGGCACTTTCCTATTTGGAATCTAACAATGTCCTTCCCAACACTCTGGCTACTCGGTTATTTTAGCCTTTGAATGGGTGTAAACGTGTCTCATTCTGATTTGAATTGCTATTTCTCTGGAGGCAAATTAAATATTTTAAGCACCTCTTCATGTGCCTATTGGCCATCAGTGTGTCTTATCTGATGAATGTGTGCTTATATTTTTGATTGCCTATTTTTTTTATTTTCCCGTTGAATTTTGAGAGTTTTTTTTCAAATATTTTGGATGTGAGTCACCTATAAGTTACATCGTTTACAAATATGTTCTTACAGTCCATTCTGAAGCCACGCAAGTTTACATTGCATTTTTTAAAAAATAATTTTACATAATTTCCAAATGCTGCTCCCCTTCCTAGTCCCCCCTCCCAGAGATCTTCACCCCCTCCCCCTTCTCCTTTGCCTCTGAGAGGCTGCTCCCCTCAATACCCTTGTTCCCCCATTTCACTCCCCCCCAGCATCTCCCTTCTCTGGGGCATCAAGTCTCTACAGGATTAGGCATATTCTCTCCCACTGAGGCCACACAAGACAGTCCTTTGTTCTCTCTCTCTCTCTCTCTCTCTCTCTCTCTCTCTCTCTCTCTCTCTCTCTCTGTGTGTGTGTGTGTGAAGGGCACAGACCAGCTCATGTATGCTCTTTGGGTGGTGGCTTAGTTTCTGGGAGTTCTGACAGGTCTGAGAAGGTCATCCAGTGACCAACCCAACTTGGGATCCATCCCAGGGCACCACTATTACTGATGCCATGTTGTGCTTGCACACAGGGGCATAGCATGGCTGTCCTTTGAGAGGCTCTACCAGCAGCTAACTTACAGCCAACCATTGGACTGTGGTTGGGGACCCCTATGGAAGAGGCAGGATGATTGAAGGAGCTGAAGGGGATGGTAACCCCACAGTAAGAACAACTGCATCGACATTGTCTTCTAAAAGGTCTCACACATACATCAATTATCCAGTCTGCGCTGAGCTTTGCATATGGAATGCAGCTTGGTTCGACATTCACATATCCAGCTTTCCAGAGCTAGTTGTTGAGAAGTTCTAATGTCTCCAAGTAATGGTCCTTCTCTTTTGCCAAAAGTAAGTGATCCAGCGAAGATGGCGAAGATGGCGGCTAGTTTGGCATTCCTCACTCCTTCCCACTGACTGGGTTGCCTTTGTCTCTGACTCTGCTGCTTCATCAACTAGAGAATCAGGTTTGTTTACTCTGCAGAACCTCTCTTTTCTCACCACTCCAATTGTCTCACATCCTTAATGCATCCATCTGCATTTAAGATTCATCTTAGCACTGTCTTAAAAAAAGAAAAACCCATGGACATTTTGATGACATTTTAAGCTGTACATAAGTTTTTTTTTCTAATTTATCAAAATAAACTCTTTAAATCCACGGCAATGGCTTATCTGGACTTAGGTTTTCTTTAATTTCCTTTGGAAACGAATGCTTTGTAACTTTCAACATAGATGTTTTATATTTCTTTCATCAACCTTGTACACATAGTACTCTAAAGGTGTGCTTGGATTTTTTGCCCATTTCTCTTTCTTTCTTTCTTTCTTTCTTTCTTTCTTTCTTTCTTTCTTTCCTTCTTTCTTTTTTTATTAACTTGAGTATTTCTTATTTACATTTCGAGTGTTATTTCCTTTCCTGGTTTACGGGCCAACATCCCCCAACCCCTGCCCCTCCCCTTCTTTATGGGTGTTCCCCTCCCCATCCTCCCCCCATTGCCGCCCTCCCCCCAACAATCACATTCACTGGGGGTTCAGTCTTAGCAGGACCCAGGGCTTCCCCTTACACTGGTGATCTTACTAGGATATTCAATGCTACCTATGAGGTCAGAGTCCAGGGTCAGTCCATGTATAGTCTTTAGGTAGTTTCTTGCCCATTTCTTATGGCAATACAATCGATTTTTAAAGTCAGGAACCCAGCAACTTTCTAGCAATTTACTCCACATACTGCTTTTCAAGATTCTTTAAGATTTCCTATGTACACTGGAGGGACCATCTGAAACTAGAGAGCTTACATTTTCCTTTCTAATAGGAAACTGTGTTACTCTTAGTTCAAAACACGGAGTATGTGCATGTTCATGCAGCCCATACACATATGGAGGCCACAAGACAACCTTGGGTATTGTTCCTCAGGAGCCGTCTACTTGGTTTTGGAGACAGGTTTTCTTACCAGCCTGGAGCTCACCAATTAGGATAGGCTGCCTTGCCAGTGAGTGTACGGTATGATCCTGTCACCACCTCTCCTACTCTGGGATTGTAAGTATGTGCCACCATGTCTGGCTTCTCTTTGACATGGATTGAAGGGGTTGAACTAATGTCCTAATGTTTATAAGTCAAGCATTTTACTTGAGCCACTTCCCCAGGCTGCCCTTTTTCTCTCTTTCTCCCTTCTTCCTTCTCTTCTTCTCATTCTTTCTCTTTTCTCTTCCCCCTTTCTCAGACTCCCTCCTTCCTCCTCTGTCTTCCCTTTTCAGTTTTGCTCTGCCACACCCTCATGGTGTGATACCTGTATCCCCACAGATCCATGGCTCTGGAGCTGGCTGAGCATAGGCTGAACCTGTGGGTCTACGAACCAGAACAAACCTCTCCTTTCAACTGTTGGCCTCTCATGTAGATACACATGGAAGGCCACCATGAAATCTAACAAAAAGGGTGTAAGCCCCAATGTCTCTCTGGCAGTTGATAGGGTCACGATATTCTTGTGAGCAAAGCCAGTGATTCCTGAGCAGAGAGATGTGGTTTTGATCTCGTGCCAAGGCATCATATCTAACCACACTCTTCCATCGTCCTTCTCTAATGTATATCTAGCAAGAGCAGAGACACCGTATTAGAAACCTAAAGTACACACCAGGGAATGTCACATACTGCTATTGCCAGGAGTGTGCCAGAGACCTGAGAGTGACGTGCAGGAATTGCCATCACAGAGTAAAGTCAAGTCCTATCTTGACAACTTCTTCCCGTGCTCTTGAACGAATTGCAATGAGGACATGGATCGTGATTTCAGAGAATCCTTGTGACAAAATGGGTGTGGAAGGAAAACCCTTTAAACAGTGAAATGTTGCAGAGCTTCAAAGGCTCTCGTGAGCATCATGACCACGGTGTGCAGAAGGGGGTGGGGTGACCTTGCGACTGTGCCTCTTTTCTAAGCCACGTATTCTGAGACACCCACAGCTTTGGGATTTTGGTATGTTATTGCCCCCCCCAAAGAAGATGAATCAGAGACTAACCAGGGGAACCCCCTCCCCATGTGTGTGTTCATGTCTAAGTATGTACATATATGTGAGGTCACATGTGCAAGCCAGAGGTCAGTGTGTGACATTTTTCTACACTCTCCACTTTATTTTTTGATTAGGGATAGGGTCTCTTGTTGAGCCTGGACCTTACTCGTTTGGAAAGAGTATCTAGCTCTGGTGAGCTCTGAGGACCCCCCTGTCATGGCCTCCTAGCACTAGGAATACAGGAGCATATTTCTGCATCCAGCTTTTTATGTAGATGCTGGGGATATGAACTTCAGCGAATGAGCCACTATTGAGGCAAGGCTAGCTCTCTGTGTAGCTCTAACTCTTTTTTTTTTTTTTTTTTTTTTTTTTTGGTTCTTTTTTTCGGAGCTGGGGACCGAACCCAGGGCCTTGCGCTTCCTAGGTAAGTGCTCTACCACTGAGCTAAATCCCCAACCCCGCTCTAACTCTTTATGTGGGGAGCATTTGATTATTTTCCTTATGACTCCCTGTTGCTGTAAATAATAAAAACGAATGCCCAGTCCCACGCTATAGTCAGCACCAGTGGGCCACATAACATCTGCTGGATATTTTCTTTTCCTTTTTGGCGGGGAGAGGAGGATCAGATTCTTTTTCTTTTCTTTTTCTTTTCTTTTAGTGGATATTTTCTTTACTTGCATTTCAAATGTTATTCCCTTTCCCAGTTTCCTCTCCAGGAACTCCCCTATCCTATCCCCACACCCCCTTCTTCTATGAGAGTGCTCTCCCACCCATCCACCCACTCCTTCCTGCCTCTCCACCCTGGCATTCCCCTACACTGGGGCATCAAGCCTTCACAGGACTAAGGGCTTCTCCTCCCACTGATGCCCAACAAGGCCATCCTCTGCTATATATGCAGCTGGAGCCATGGTTCTGACCATGTACTCTTTGGTTTGTGGTTTAGTCCCTGGGAGCTCTGGGGTGTCTGGTTGGTTGATATTGTTGTTCTTCCTAAGGGGTTGCTAAACCCCTCGGTTACCTCAGTCCTTTCTCTAACTCCTCCACTGGGGACCCCGTTCTCAGTCCAATGGTTGGCTGGGAGCATCTGCCTCTGTATTTGTTAGGCTCTAGCAGAGCCTCTCAGGTGACAGCTATGTCAGGCTCCTGTCAGCATGCACCTCCTCACACTCCCGATAGTGACTGGGTTTGGTGACTGCATGTGGGATGGATCTCCATGTGTGGCAGTCTCTGGATGGCCTTTCCTTCAGTTTCTGCCCCACACTTTGTTTCTGTATTTCCTCACTTGAGTATTTTTGTTTCCTCTTCTAAGAAGTAAGAAGCGTCTGCCCTTTTATCTTCCTTTTCTTGAGCTTCATGTGGTCCGTAAATTGTATCTTGGGTATTTTGAGCTTTTGGGCTAATATCCATTTATTAGTGAGTATACATCATGTGTGTTTTTTCGTGATTGAGTAACCTCACTCAGGATATTTCCTAGTTCCATCCATTTGCCTAAGAATTTCATGAAGTCATTGTTTTTAATAGCTGAGTAGTACTCCAGTGTGTAAATGTACCACATTTTCTTCTTAATCAGCAAAGCTTCTCAACCTGACTTACTAAGTTCCCAATTTCCATCTCACACTGTTGCTGGCTGCTCTCTGTCTCTGGTGGTCTCTCTGCCTCCATGACTACCCTCATCAGCAACCATCTATCTAGTTCCCGAGGCGGGTTGCTGCTATGTCAATCCCGTGCCGTGTAGAGACCGCCTATTTTGGAGCTCTCTTGCTTCGGATTCTGTTCACATTCCCAGCACCCGACACCTGTGGTTATAGCCATCATTCCCAGTATCCTGGTAAAATCAAAACTCTATAAGCTTGTAATTAACTTATCAGATTTATATCAGTAAATCATCACCCCATACAACATCCATACAATAAACTCTGAACCAATTAATATTGATATTACCTGCCCACCCAGATAAGACAAATTGTTCTATAGAAATCCACCCCTTATGAAATATTTGTAACTACCTGTGGCCCTTTAAGGCCACATGGATCTGGCCTCCATCTTAGTTCTTCTTCCCTCTTTCTCTCTCTCCTCACCAAAACTCTGTGCCCTCCTTACTTTTTCATTGCTCAATCACAGGCCTTGCCTTATCTTGTGCCTGCCCTCACCTGCATCCAGGCAACAAGCCACAACTCCACTATTTCGTCCTAAGTAAAGACATTTTGAGGAAAGTCACCTATGTCTGAATTCTTTCAGCCTTAGGATGGGAATGAAAATCCCCTTGATATTATTATACTGTATTTCAGCCACACCCAGCCTGCTTGCCCCATCACACCTCTCACAGAGGAAACTGTTTTCCTTTTCACAGTGGCATCTATGATGAAGGGGATACTTCTGCCTCTCAGAGTCTTTCATGTTCCCTAACATAAACTTTAAATTCTTCGTCATTTAATTTTTTAGGCTAACATTTACCTGTGAGGATCTCCCCACTCCTCCAAACCTCCTCACTTTCAGTGGTCAGTAGAATAGGTGCCCTTTATAGTAGCGTTGGATGTCGGAATAAAGTCAGCAAATCCCTTAGTGCCAAAAATGCAGTAGCAATGACAACACAGAACATATGTAGGTGCTGTAGTCTCTGAGGGCAAGGGTCCCCAGTCTTGGTAATCCAAGGCTTGTGTTATTATGCTCAGGCCAAGGCAGAATGAGGGTTAGGCCTTCAGGACATTGAGTATCACAACTGCTACCTTGTGTAGAAAGCTTGTTCCCTCAAGCACTCTGCTCAGAGGGAAGGACAAATCAGAGGAAATGGGGCCATTAGCTTGGGAGGGTTAAAGGACCACTTTTTGAGTCTTTTCTAGGCTCTGGAGCATAAGTGCCCTTAAAAAACTGTGACCCCCAGTTAGCAGACTGGTCCCCACATTGGCCATTTTCCTCTGTACTTGCTCTAATCTATCAGCTTCTTATGGAAAACATACCCTCTCCCTATAGGTCAGACCTTACAATAATGCCCCAGAGACTGCCTGTCATGTGAGGGAGGGTGAGCCATTGTGAAAAGGGTAATAATAAAGCAATGTAGGCTCATATTCCTGTGATAATGGATGGGTGTAATATCATTTATTGTGACAACCACATTGCAAGTGTTTTACATGCTAGAAGGTGACCTGTTCCACAGAGATGGTGCTTCATTCTCAGCAGACCCAAGGAAGGTTCCTTTGTCATCCCTGCTTTCATGGGTGAGGACAACAGGGTCTTAGTGTTTGAAAGCCATGCAGCTGATCAAGAGCTTACTCAAAGTATCAGGCCTGTTCACCGGGCTGTCCTTTCTCTGAATATCAGTGCCCTCCTTCTCAGGAATTCTGCTAGGACACCTGAATGAAGACTTGGGTGCATTTAGTAATGCCACTCTCTCAATTGTGTTGTGGGCTAAGTAAATAAGCAAATAAACAAAAATTCCCAAAAAGAAGAGGCCAGCGGTTCAGAAGGAAAGACAAAACTCGGGTGCTCGTGCACAAATAGTCACTGTAGCTATACAGCCAATAATTCATCTAAGTCTTGAAAACAGGCATTTTATGGTACCCAGTCTTGCCAGAACCAGCCAGCTCCGGCTGGAATCCTTTCTCTAGAGGACGTGCTGTGGGATGGGCATTTGCTTGGGAGGCCTGCCCTCTGCTGGGATCATGAAATATTACAGACCAGTTTTCAGAGTTTGCCTAACTTGGGTCTTAAGTATGACTGTTAAGTTTGGGGGAGGGGGGTTTGACATATTTTCTTCATGTTTTGGAATCTTCTTGTGTAAGTATTTATATTAATTTTATTTGTTTTCTGATTACATCTATCCCCAAAGCCTTAAAATATAAAAAACCTAAAACATTAAAAAAAAAAAAGTTAGAGAGCCCAAAGAGGTGACAGCAATAATGGTAAGTACTAAGTCTTAGGTGATACACTGTAACATAACAAAAGCTCAAAGAAATTGGATGATCCTTTCCCGCCACCTCAGCCCCATGAGCTTTCCCTGAAATGCTTTGCTTATCAAATTAGCTATAGTTGATTGAACCAGGAATCATCAACTAAGGCATATTAGTTATGTTATTTTGATAACATGACCTCATCAGTTCCTAATGGATATTCGAATGAAGGCCACATAAACAAAACACTCGGGCAGGAGGGTCATCCTGTCATGTGTGTGGGGAGAGAGGAGAAGGCAAGCAGAAGAAAAAGAGGGGGAAAAGGTTTTGCCTGGATATTGACAAAAGTCAAATTTCTTGTCCACAGTCACAATCCTCCACTATGCCCCTCTACTCTGATTTAGTTTATAAAATGGATTTGCACATTAAAGTGTACATATAAGCCAAGGCAACATGAACAAGGACATGAAAACATGATCTGGATCTAGTTTAAAAGGGATAAAGTCTTAGTTGATATGGCACATTGAATGGCGTGCAGAATTATTATTGTATTATACCATAACTAGGTTCAAATAAGAACGATAAGTGAAAATAATTAGAAGTATTTTGGAAACAAAGCCAAGACAGCAACTCCCTAAACCATAGGGAGAACACATTGTAGACCATACCAAGTTATAATGGAGTTCACCTTAAGGAATCTGAGTTTAAAGGCTAGGAATCAAGTGTTCTCCACTTCTCCAGCACCTCTCTTGTTTGTCCATACTCCAAGACTCTGTTTTCTCCCTGTCTGCATCTCTAAAGAGGAGGAACACAGGTTGATTTCTCTTTGAGAAACTCTTCCTTAGTTTAGGACTGGGAAAACACAGAATACAGAGCATCTGAAGCTGAAGCTTCCAGAACATTCTTCATGTGGCCCAGGGTATCTCACTTATGTGCATCTGTATGGGAGGCTAGGGATGAGACAGGACCTTACTTCAACATGAGGCTGCCTGACTTTGCTGTCTGTGCAGATCCCTCCTGTGGGCAGCTAGAGTAGGCCGTGCCCACAGGGATTTCAGTTAATGGAGTAGGATTCTAGCATCAACGCACTGCTCTTGACACTGAGGAAAGACCGTCAAGGAACACTCCAAGCAGTTACCAAATATCAGAGGTTCTAGTCTAGTGTGACTTAAAGTAGCCAGGAATGAAAGCAAGAAAAATAGAAACACTGGAAATATTCCTTCTTCCACAGACTTTGACCATAGTTTTGAGACCATTGTCGTTGCATCCCAGAGTACCTCACAAGCTGTACTTGTATCTGAAAATGGCTTGCCCCCATCACCCAATTAGCTGTGGTTCTGGCACTGGGACAATACCACATTATGGAAAGACCGTTCAGCATTTATTATTAATTGCTGCACAGCAGCACTGGAGGAAAATAATAACAAACTGGAGCCTCTGTCTTTGGATGCCAACATTCAGACACCTGCCATTAGGTGTGAGGACTGAAGGGAACCTGAGAACGGGGGCTGTTCTACCCTGAAGCATCATAATAACTTCTGGGCATTTTGTAGAGAGAATGTTGTGTTAAAATAAATACTACGGAGTCTGGTAGATAAAGGACGGGGGTGAGAACAAGAAGAAAATTGCAGGGAAGAGGAGCTGTTATGTCAGAGCTGGCTCTGGCTTTGTATTTGTGCAAGTGAGGGCTGTTTTTAAACACTGTCTGAATCATCCCTCCACCCTCCACAGCAGCCCCTTCCTGTATCCCTCAGATTACTGCATCTCACTGAGAACGGAGGAAAGAAAGGATGCCATTTGTTCAGAATCCTGTAAGTGGCTAGTGTTCATTAGACATCGCGTCTGTACATGTTATGGTGCAGTGGGTCTTGCAAGGTAGGAGCACTAAAATAGACATTGAATCACCAGGAGTGGAAGCAAAAAGCTGCCGAGACAGATAAGAACAAGGCTTCAGAGACAAACCAAGCCATCAACTTCAGCATGGCAGGGAGGACGACCTCCACAAATGCCTGACAGAGCTAGACTTGGTGTAGGAAATATGAATCAGAAAGCAGGGCATGGGGGCTGGGGATTTAGCTCAGTGGTAGAGCGCTTGCCTAGGAAGCGCAAGGCCCTGGGTTCGGTCCCCAGCTCCGGAAAAAAAAAAAAAAAAAAAAAGAAAGCAGGGCATGGACAGAAAGTGTCTCTAGAGCCCACATTTCCTGATTCCGAGGCACCCTTAGTCTCAAGTTACAAGACTGTTTCCTCCCAGCCCCAGACACTAGGTGTCATTTCTGGTGGCGAATGATTACAAAGGCCAGGGAATAAAGCATTAAAGGGGCACTAGAATGGAGCAGACTGACACATTCGTATGTTTGTGTCATACTGTTGCCCTACCTCATACCCAGAAGTTTCCTGGGAGGAACATTAGTTTGTGACATAGAGATTGACCTTTACACAGTTAACCCACAGCTGGACTACATTTCCCAGCCTTCCCTGGGTCAGGCACAAACATGCAAATGAGCACTGCCTGATGAAATGCAAGCGGAAGTGTTAGATTTACCTTCAGATATGGTTAGTACAGACTCCCCTCCCCCCACTCATCATCCGTTCATGATTTTTCCACCAATACTGTGATGGCACAAGATGGGGGACACATGGGTCGTAAGGGACTTAAAAGAACTGCTAGTCAATCAGGAACAAGAATTTTGAAGCCTGAGGTGATGTCTCAATTCTTTATTCCTGCGGAATGGTTCCAAACAATGTTGGAACAATTTGTTTTCAGTACCACAGGCTTAGTCAGATGGGTCTAACTTGGGCTGCTTTGTAGACTTGCAGTCAGACGTGAGCATACCTCTTTCAAATCTTAACTCGGTTCGCTGCCCTGACCCCCTAACAGCTCCTGAGAAGCACATTTAGAAGTCATGGGCCTGGAGAAGATGGCTTAATCAGGAAAACGCTAACTGCAGAAGCTGTAGGGCCCAAGTCTGATTCTTCAACCCATGTGCACACTCTTGTATCTCAGCTTTGGCTACGTAGAGATAGGACAACACTGGATCTGCTGGGCAGATGACTTAACGAGATTAGTGAGGTCCTAACATGGTGGCAAACATCCGTGTAATGTCTGTGGTCATCCCCTGTCCTCCAAGGCACACAAAAACATTCAAAAAGTTCATGTCTGAGGCCCTCCCTGTCCCTAGATACTCAAACACATGCGGAATAGAAGAGAGCCTAGAGACATACATTTTACACACACTGTGTGCCAAACTTAATTCTCCTCTTAGTTCTTTGAATTTTCTAACTCCCTGGCTACACACAGCCTCTTTGCGGACCTGACTGATTCAGTCAGAATGATGGCTCTCCCAGAATAGCTGCATCGTCTTCCTTTTTGGTGACATTCTCCAGGGTGGCCCTGGAGAATTCTCTTCAACACTCTCTGCCACATACTAAGGTTCTGGTGCACTGAGCGTGGGTCTTTAGTTTGAATTTTCAGCAGTGATAAATTTCTTGCTCACTCACTCAACCTTCTTTATACACAGGCTGAACATCCAATTTGATCTTATTACCTGGAATCCAGCTTGTCCCTCTAGTTTTGTCTGCTCATAGGCATGACTTGAATTTCATGTTCTTTCTGTTAGAAGCTTCTGTATAATGCAGACTTAAAATTTGATTTCCAAATATATTAGGTCACTGGGTTTTTTTTCTTCTTCTCGAAATAGTTGTATATCTATGTCATTACATGTCATTATGTACACACTACTGTTTCTCCTCCATTGATGCATCTTTTCTTTAACCTCAAGTGACTTCTTCAAAGGGGTTGTTTTGGGTAGAGAATATTCTCTTCTGGGAAGTAAAGAATCTTAGGCCTTGGTCTTCCTTTGTCCAACCCCATGCTTCACCACACACTCACATGAACTACTTTAGGGATCATCGGGAACTTAAGGGGGCTCTGAGTCCATCCAGCAACCCCATGCAGAGCTGATAAAAGTCTCAGAAGAGCAGTGATTCTAGTCCTGAAGACTGAGAGAGCGAGTGCAGCAGAGCACCCTGGTGCCAGGTCAGATTCATCGTGAGGAGACAGAGCAACTGACAAATCCACACCCACCCGTTTCAAACCCAGAACCCTGATGCTCGAATCCACCACCACATTTTGCCACTTTAGTTTTGATGACTCCTTCATCAAGTCTTCTTCAGGAGCCTGGCTCCCTTACCTTTAGCTCTTAGCCTGTGACTTCCTGTCCCTCCTCTGGGCTTTCTGTCACAGTGGTTTAGCTTCCTGTCAGGATATATTCTTCTTAAACTGTGCTTCATTTTTTTTAATCATCCTTATAGAAAACAAAAGTAAACAAACCAGCAGAATGGACTTGTCTCGTACTCTCTAGGGAGAAGCAAAATCTGAGGGATAAGAAGGATCCTGTTCATGGTCTGGGTTTTCTATTACCTGGCTATTTTAGCAGGTTTCTGGGCTTTATTTTCTTCATCTGCAAAAATGGAGTTCCAAAAACAACAGAATTGACAGCATTAGACCAGCTGTGCTGGTGGAGGCACAACAGCCTTCTTCCAGGGATTTATAGCAATCCCATCTTCTTTGTGGCTCTTGGCAAAGCAGATCCCATACCTGAATCATAGTCATCCTCTTGCCTTAGTCTAGTCAAAGCGCTTTCTCCTGTATCAGTTCATGTGCCACTCTATCAATGACTAGGTCGATGTCCATTTCATATAATAATAGACAAATGGACCAATTCTTTATACTGTAAGGCAGTTCTAAGATTATCTTGTTCTGTGTGATTATTTAATTAGACCAGCAATAGACCACGTGCTTTATGAGAACATACACATCTGTTCTCTCTCACCAATGCTCCTATACTCAACATATATTTGTGGAATGAGGAAGGGATGTACATAAATGGATAGTAATGGAGAAGATGGATACTTCGTGGAGCAATCTCTGTGTTCTCTGTTGTTATGAAAACAATATACTTCTCGAAAGCAGAATTTGTAATGCAAATGAGTCTGTATATCAGAAGGACAGCAAAGTGTAATGTTTACTCCTAACACAGATATCTGGGCAGCTCAACACTGTACCCCAAAAGACATAGCCAGAGTATAAAACAAAACAAAATATTGTAGAAGATTAAGAGCTCTATGGTTTTGGAACTGGAATGTAGTCCTAAGGGTTCAGTCAAATACAACAAGATTCTTATCAGTGCTTAAAGCCCTGGAGACATCGAGAAAAAGGGAAAATGACAGATGAAAGATAGCCTTAAACTGTTTTACACTGTTCTGATTGAGAGGTTGAGACCAGATCTATCACTGTTGAATTTGGACAGATTTATGACCGCCTAATTAGAATTTCCCTGAAGGGAAGATGTACAGACTTCAGAACCCATGGCTTACAAGAGTAGTAGAATAGTCTCTTAGACTATTCCCTCCCAAGAAGCCAGGAACTCATCTAACCAAAGGTGTGCATGCTTGAGAAACCCAAGTCACACTAAAGGAAGAGCTTAAGAGAGGGAAAAGCTGAGCAGGGAGCAAGGGAAGGAAATAGAGAGATTAAAGCATGGAAATATCAGACCTATAAGTGAGGGAACTCTGACAGTGTCAAGTTATTGAATATTAGGGAAGATGATAATGAAGCCAAAGAAAATGGAAATAGGTTGTCTGGCAGAGGCCAACAGGAATCCAAGCTTTATCAAAACAAATGATGTTCAGGAAGTACTATAGATTTAAAAGGAGACTGGCTATTTAGGTCATTCATTCAGCTAAGACCTAAAATGGGCAGTAGGATAACTCAGAATTCCATGATATTCTAATGTCTATAGACTGGATACAGTTATCACCAGTCCAACACAAGATGGTCTATGGTACTTGCTGCATTTCCTGTCCATGTATGTGACTGATTGAAGTGTTGGACGGAGCTCAAGATAGGCTCAATCAAGGTTGCCACTTGGAAGATGAGGCATGGAGGAAGGAAGGGAGGCAGTGCCAAATGAATACACTTTTCAATCATACTCTCCTAGTGACCTACTTCTTTAAACTGTGCTCTAATTCCTAAAGCTTGTTTCACCTCCTAATACTGCCCAAGCCTTTAGCACATGGCATTTCAGGGACATTTTGGATCTTTCCTATAAGAGAGAACATATGACATGAGGCCTCGAAAAAGCTTAGATGTCTTAATAAGTTTATTAAATTATTCTCTTTGTAAGACTTTATATGCTTACATATTATCATGGTTACAATACCTTTTAAGATTACTCTTAAAAATATACATTCTTGGAACACAGCTGTTATTCACCCCCTTCTTTCCCTTCTTCCCTTCACAATGTATGTCTGCATACACTGTAGATTAATGTGATTTTGTTGCCAGATTCCAATTGTCTCTTATTTTCTTTGAGTATGCCCTGATTCCAAACATCACAAGAGCACGTAAGACATAATACAGAAGAGAAAGGTTCTGAGGCCTCCAGGGAGGTAGATCTCCCAGGACTGTCTTATTCATATAGACAGACTGAGAAATGGCTAGTGTAATGCACAATTTAAAAACCAGTTTTATCTAACTTAGATTCTTTTGTTTAATAATCTGTTGCATTGCTTTTTATTAAACTTAAACACATTAATAACACATGTCTAAAATTATTCAGTCCAGGTGACAGGTAGGCCAGTTCAATGGGAGACTGATTTTTTTTCTATTATTTGTTTTGTTACCAAATTGAAAATACTGAAAGGGCCTGAGTTTAAATGATTTAAGCTGTTCAGAAAACAAAATGAAATCTTTTAGATGCGATCACTTCAGGAAGTATTTCCTTCATGCTCAGTACAAAGGATTCTTGTGTAGATGGCCTTTTCCCCTCTGCAGAACTTCCTAGTTGTTCCAAGTAGGCGACTCTTACTGCATGGCTTAATGTAGAAGACTTAGAAGATTGTGTAATCCAAATTAACTTTTAAAATATAGGTCATTCAAACCTTTTGAATATTGGAGTTAAATTTGAAGAGATCTTATTCACCCCTCATAATTCTGACATAACTATGCTTAAGATAAGAAAGAATTTATCTTATCATCTTTTTTTTTTTTTTTTGGTTCTTTTTTTCGGAGCTGGGGACCGAACCCAGGGCCTTGCGCTTCCAAGGTAAGTGCTCTACCACTGAGCTAAATCCCCAGCCCCTCTTATCATCTTTTAGAGAGTAATTTTTCCTCTAAAGGGCTTGTAAGAACTAAGTACTGTGTTGCATCATTCCAAGTGTGTCTACACACACACACACACACACACACACACACACACACACACGCACATGAACACTCACGCAGCCTGCTCTATTTAGTGTTTCTCGTATGTGTTTAAAGATCACTTCTTGATTAGATAGTCTTGAGGTGTATCAAGAAGACTGATTCTCAGCCAGATGGTGGCACGTGCCTTTAATACCAGCCTTCGCTACAGATTGAGTTCTAGGACAGCCAGGGCTACACTATGAAACCCTGTCTCAGAGAGAGGGAGAGAGAAAGAGAGAGAGAGAGAGAGAGAGAGAGAGAGAGAGAGAGAGAGAGAGAGAGAGAGAGAGAGAGAGAGAAAGAAAGAAAGTTGGGCCTTATGAGACTTGGCTCAACCATGCTGGGATGTCAACTGGTGGTGTCACTATGCAGGTCTTGATTATGAAATTGCATTAATATTATTAATATTGGTGCTACTTCTGTGATATATAAAAGACGTTATCTCATAGCAGATGTCATGGTTCTTAAAATATTTCAATCCTGTCTTCAATGACAACCCCTGAGCATTAGGTGTATGGGTTACATTGTATACAAATCCATTAGGAGTGGACATTCTTGGCCTGTTCACTTTTCTGTGGTTATAAGGATATGTATTTAGAATGCAATTGGGAAATATTTTAGAAACAATAGTAGATTCTCCTATAGGGTCCATGACCTTACCAGCACTGGATGTTGGACAGATTTACAGTATCAGACATAAATTTCCTCTTACTAAATTGGCCTTAAATCTAATTAGATGGCTGTTGGTTACTCCGTAACCTAAGATATAATTACCACTATTTACCCTTGGGAGTGTCTTGTCATACTGGTCATGTTTGCAGTTCCTAGGCTTTTCAACAGGATGGAATTTTTGATTATCTCCCTTGGCAGTTTGCTAGCATCTTCAGATACATAAAAGCCAGTTGTTGGGGTGGAGGCTTTCAGGTCAGTTCCAGTTAGATTCTTCCAAGGTCTGAGCCCCAAAGTGTGTAGAGCTTTCAGTAAGAGTCTTAACTTTAACTTAACTTGAAGTTTCCCATGGCTGACATTGGGGTCTTTGGTAGATAGTCAGTGGATCTTATTATCTCAGGTGGTTCAACTTCACTTGAATTATTCACACATCTATACACATCTGCTTAATATTTCCTATACGTATTTTTAAATAAAAGACATGAAATAATATTTCCTGATGGATTTGCAATCATCTTTAGTGTTCTCTCTATCTTCCCTCTCTCCCTCTTCCTCGGGATTTATCACCTTTCTTTGAACCCTTCATCATTTAAAGTACCCTCCCTTATTTTTTTTCCCTCTTTCATGGCGTTTGTATCTTCTCCCTACCACACATGAGCCTGTTTTACTTTCCTGGTTCCTGTGGTTACTGCAGGTTTTGTAATCACATCTAGAGATTTAGAGTTAGGATCCACAAATAAGGGAGAACATGCAATGCTTGTCTTTCTGGGTCTGGGTTACATCACTCAGTGTTATTTCCTAGTTGCATCCGTTTACTTGAAAATTTCACAATCTTGCTTTTCTTCAGAGTTCAGTAGCATTCCATTGTGTATTTGCACCATATCGATTTATCAGTAGAAGGGCATTTAGGTTGTTTCTATTCTAGCTATTGTGAGTAGAGTTAGTAGTCAATATGACTGAGCATGCATCTTAGTAGCAGGACATACAGTCCTTTGGGTGTATACCAAGAAATTGTGCCCACATATTTTAAAATGTTATTTTATTTTAAGGCAGACTAATGGAGTGATTGCATGATGTCACTTCATTAATGTGGCTCTCACAACCTTTTAAAGGAACCAAAGGCTTGACCTCCATACCATTAAAATAATCAATGAATCTTTTTCTTTTTCAAGGTATTTTCAGCATAAATTCCACCCCAGTTTCATTGAAAATTTTAAAGCAGTTTAAAAATACCTAAACAATAAACCATAAACTCTTATCAAACCATTTATAATCAGGCTTCATTCATCTTTTCACACTTTGTATTTTGTCTTAGTTAGGGCTTTACTGCTGTGCACAGACACCATGACCAAGGCAACTCTTATAAAAGACAACATTTAATAGGGGCTGGCTTACAGTTTCAGAGGTTCAGTCCATTATTTTCAAGGTGGGAGCGTGGCAGCATCCAGGCAGGCATGGTGCAGGAGGAGCTGAGAGTTCTACATCTTTTTCCGAAGGCAAACAGAAGACTGGCTTCCAGGCATCCAGGACAAGGGTTAACAAGCCATTACATAGTCTCTTAAATATTATTTTTGTTTTATGTGCATGAACATTTTGCTTGCATGTTATGTGTGTGTCCCATGTTCATGCATGTTACTTGTGAAGTACAGAAGAGGGTATTGTGCCCTCTGAAATTGGAGTAACAGGTGGTTGTCAGCCACCCTGAGAGTGCTAGGAACTAAACAAGATTCCTCAACAAAATTAGCAAGTGGCCTTAACTGCTGAGCCAACTTCCCTACCCCATCAGACCTTGTGTTCTAATAACGCAATTGTTTCCTTGGGCTCTGGTCCACCAGCATCAATATTGGCTGAGAACTTGGTACAGATGCACTTTCCTCAAGCTTCTTCAAGCACTTTCTGCCAGAAATCTTGGTAGCACTAGGGACACCTAAGAACTCCAGGTGATTCTGAGCTTCAGAGCCACTCCTGTATCCAACTTACTTGTGACAATGTATTCAGAACATGATGATGTTTTCTTCATACAGACCCACCTGTCCCCAATTAAACTCACTTTTAACCAATTTATATCCTGAGCAACTTCTAAACCTCATATTGGTTGAGGCCTTCTTCATATCATCTCTTACCACCTCTTTCACATTAGGCGACTTTTTCCCAGTGTGGGTCTGAGATGGAGAAGAGTTGTCTGCATAGCCAGTGTCCTTTGTGTTCACAGAGCAGGCAGTGACCGGATTATACTGATTTGGGTAGATCTTGTTCACGGCTGCTGCATTCAAAAGGCAGCTGAGAAGCTTAGCAAAAATACACCCCTAGTCCCTTCAGACCTGCTAATGCTCCATGTCCTTAGTTCACTCTCAAATTATATGGGAAGACAATAACACACACTCCACCGAGCTCTAGAGGCTGTCAGTAATGTGAAGAGGAGTGACAGTCAGTAAACACTGTATATGTGCACATATACGTATTTATGCTTATATAATATATATATGTATATATAATAGATATAATAGTATATGAAACTGGGGCTGTAGTAACAGGCTGAATAGGAGTCGAGGAGACAGACTCCATCTATACTGATCAGGCGCCTAGGACCAGGTACCAGTCTTCTTATAGACTCTGTCCAGTCCTATGAATTTAGGCAGACATATGAAAGCATTTCTTTTTCCTTTCAACTGTATGACACATAATCTAAAAGTTTATTTTTAATCTGATTGCTTCCCTGCAATTACTCAGAAAGGAATAAACACTAAAATTTGTCAGAAAGCCAGGAGGGAGTGACAGGTTCGATTAAGTCTCCTACAAAGCCTATGAGCAGGGACCATGGGAAGGCTAGCTTTAATTTTCCTCCCAGATGCTGAAGCAGCTCCTTATTTCCGAGGGGATGCCGTGATGTGTTATAGTGGCAGACTCCTTTGTGTCCAAGTGCCTAATTCGCTAGGAAGCAGGGAGGGGATGCTTTCCTATCTGAAATGCTGTTATAGAATTAGTAGAATGATGACTGATTATGATCATTTTCCTCCTAATAGTTGGTTAATGAGTATGAAAGCAATCATTTTTATAATACATTTTCATGTAATTGCTGGCCAAGTGTATTCAAGAGCATAATAAATGTACTAGCTTTCGATGAATTTCTTTGAGGGGAAAGAAAAGCGAGAATGATTTGGAGGATTCTGGAGAGTTTTATCCTTAGGCTATAGGAGAAAAAAGTTCCCACCAGTCATTGCCTATAACTCCAGTATCTAACTAAAAGGAGAGTGGCACTTCCTGGAAGAGGCATTTGTCTTCCGAGTCCTGATCTTGGAATTAGTTTGTAGTGTTGCTGGAGTCACAAGGCACATGCAGTGACAGGGAAAACACGCTCTTTTTCTTCACTTGCCGTTTTCAACAATAAGGGCTCAGTGACAAAGCAATCATATTTAAAATTACGCTACGTTTTGATGCACAATAGGAAGCTGTTTCTACTGAATCAAGTTCAAAACTCAGTGCAGCTGAGGGTGGGGATGGGGTGAGGCCTTGCCTTGACTAAGAAAGTGTTTTAAGCCTTTTTCCCAAGAGGCCCTTGATGAAAGTGTTTGCATGTTTGGCCAAATCAGTCATTCATCACTTATTCAGATCCTTCTAGAAAAATTCTGACTTGATCATTTCTAGTTCCTAGAAACAGGTCTCAGATTTATTCAAATGTTCTGATCACTTCCCAATTTCCACTTATTCATTATTTACTGTATCTGTTTCCATTTCATATTTATGTGATCTTAGGGTTCTGAGTCAATGCCATCTGGGAGCTCCGTGAGTTTCCTGCTATTAATGGGAGAACAGTCTTCCTGGCAGAATCTGATTAAATCCAACTATGAAGTTGTACGGAAAAAGTCTCCATGGCATTTATCATGGGTGACACTAAACTAAACCATGTTGTCTCTAGAAGGAAAACTCTGATGGCTGTGGAGGGATAAGGAGTGTTCTACCCTCCAACTTTTCAATAACCTGAATTTATAAAAAGCAAGCTGACAGTGGGAAGAAGAGTGGCAGAAAAGGCAGACTAGAACATTAGTGTAGTGGAGTCGCAGGATGTGAAAATTCAAAAGAATGGTCATATGTTGGATCTTAAAAACCTTATTCATAGTTTAGTGGGAAGGTGAGGCTGCAGGGAACTTTGGAAAACTAGTAAATGATTTCTGCAGAAGTGATTCAACCACAGAAACAGAGAATGGCCGGGAACAAAGCTCATCAAGCCCCGAAGTGTGGAATCAATGCTGATCTTTTCTTCCTGTGAGATGTCTGCAAGACTCAGACATTTTTCTCCTTGCTCTGGGCCTGCATGTCCCAGCGCTCACAAGCCTTATGACCTCCGCTTCCACCACCCTTGAGGTAGTCACAGAACCGGGCAGCCAAATTACAGATTAAATGTCCTTATAAGGACATGTCTAGCAAGCACCTAGAATTCCTTTTCACTCGAATGAATCATACCCAGCACCATTGCTCCAGTCAATGATGTACACTCACCCCCAAACCTCCTACCCACTCCCCAAGGTATATATCATCCTTGTTCACCTTCCCCCCAATAAAGAAAGCTGCTTCACTGAAAACCTTCTCTGGAGGAGGCTATTCTCCTGCATTGAGATCCTGCTAATCCACCAGCTCGACTAAGTCTCATTCATTTCAGTACAGCCCGGCACACAGTGATGCCGGGATACCCTGAGGGCAGCGGCAGACCTAGGTCAGCAGTTTCCTTGATCACTGTCTCCAGGGGATCAGTCTGGTTCCCACAAGGTGGTCACTCTTCCAGGGCAAAACTTAGTGACTGATTAGCTTCAGGTAGTCTGTTGTGGGAGCTCCTGTTCCAGGAACCTATGGGGGAGCATAAGAGTAGATCTAGGTCAACAATTTATCTCTGTGCCTTCAGGAATGATTAAAGAGACTAGGGACACATATCATGTGCTATTTTTAAAAAATCTACTGAGAGATGGCTCAGAGGTTAAGAGCACTGACTGTTCTTCCAGAGGTCCTGAGTTCAATTTCCAGTAACCACATGATGGGTCACAACCATCTGTAATGGGATCCGATGCACTCTTCTGGTGTGTCTGAAGACAGCTACAGTGTACTCACACATATAAAATAAATAATTCTTTTTTAAAAATCTACTTATTGTTGCCTACATGTATATGGATGTAGGACAATCAATTATAGCCTCTCAGGCACTGTATTCCTGAAAAAACTGACTCTCCCATCAATTCTCAATAGCTCTTAGCTATGGGTATGTTTCCCCAAGGCCTATGATCTCCTGAGTTATGAGATCAGGTTTAATGTACCAAGCATGAATTCCCTCCTGTGAGCAGATCTTGAATCCAATAAGAAACTAGTTGGTTTCCTTCATGCTTCTATTGCTCCAATGGGCTTGTCTTGACTGATGAGTCCATATTGTAGGATGTAAGGTACAGTGCTAGATATGACTATTGATAGAGTTCCAGGCCATATAGCATCTTCTTTCTGGCGCTATGAAAACTAGCCAGCAGGGAGGAACTTTTTCAGTTACAACTTCATTTCTCTATGCTCTGCAACCAGAGTGTGTCATTAGCAATGTGTCTTCCTATCTAGTTGTGGAAAGTAATTGTGATCCACAGCAATAGCCTATGCTGTTCTAGGAATCTCTGAGCCTACTTTGACCAATAACTCATAGGGAAGGATCCCAGAGCTGGCACTGAGATTTCTACTTAATAACGTGTCTTCTCAGAGAACCTCAATCAAGTTCCTTTAAAAATTGTATATAGAGTTAGCTTAAAAACAAATGCTTTTCCATTTATTATTAGTTTTGATCAACCAATCCCTATTCCCTGCTGTCCCCCATAGCCTGTTCTTGAACATTATGCAGAGCAGGCCTGACCTTTAATTCCCAGCATCTTACCTCTCTTACTGCATACCACAAGTGTTCTACTACTTCATCCAATGACATTTTAATTGTTTATTTTTCAGTTTTTGATTTTTAATTGCAGGATAGTAGGTTTCCTTGCTGTTTTGTCATATGTCCTTTTTGTGCCTTGTTCCTCCTCGCCCCTGTTTTCCCCACCACTGCTCCTTCTTCCTTGCTTAAACGCAATAAAAATGTCAGGGCCATTCTTCACAGTCATTGAAAACACAATCTCAACATTTCAATGGGGGCACAAAAAGATCAAGAGTAGTCAACTCAATCTGAAGAAAAAGAATACTATGGGAGGATGATCCCATAAGGAGGAAAATGTCTGGGGACTACTGGTCTGGATGACCTGTCAATTGGTGAGAGTGGGGTGTTGAAGTCTCCCACTATTCATGCTCAATGTGTGATTAAGCTTTAGTAATGTTTCTTTTACAAATATTTGGGGTTTAGCTGTTCAGAATTAAGATATCCTTTTGGTGGATTTTTCCTTTGATGAGTAGGAGGCATCCTTCCCTATCTCTTTAGATTACTTTCAGTTGAAAGTCTATTTTGTTAAATATTAGAATGGCTACTCCAGCTTGTTTCCTGTACCCATTTCCTTGGAAAACCTTTTTCCAGGCCTTTATACTGAGATAATGAGTTATCTTTGCTGCTGAGAAGTGCCCATGCATCCATCCTGTTAACCTGTGTCTTCATACTAACAAATTAAGCCTATTGATATTGAGAGAATTAATGACCAATGATTGTTACTTCCTATTATTTTGATGTTGGTGGTGGTTTAGTGCGTGTGTGTGGGTGGATGCGTTTCTCTTCTTTTGGTTTTAATGGTGTGGAATTATTTCTTGTATTTTCTTGAGTACAGTTAGCCTCATTAGGTCGGAGTTTTCCTTCTAGCATCTTATGTAGGGCTGGGTTAGTGGAGAGGTATTGTTTGAATTTGACTTGGTTATGGAATATCTTGGTTTCTCCATTTACAGTGAATGAAAGTTTTGCTGGGTATAGTAGCCTGGGATGACATCTGTAGTCTCTTAGACCTCTGCAAGACCTCTGCCCAGGCCCTTCTAGCTTTTAGAGTCTCAGATGAGAAATCATGTATAATTCTGATAGGTCTGCTTTTATATGATACTTGGCCATTTTCCTTTGCTGCTTTTTAAATTATTTATTTCTTCTTTTGTTCTGTATGTTTAGTGTTTTGTTATGTGGCAGGAGGATTTTCTTTTCTCATTCAATCTGTTTGGTGTTCTATAAACTTCTTGTACCTTAATAGGTATTTCTTCCTTTAGGTTTTTCTATAGGGAAATTTTCTTCTATAATTTTGTTGAAGATGTTTTCTGGACCTTTGAGCTGGTCGTCATCATCGTCTTCGTTGTCTTCTTCTTCTTCTTCTTCTTCTTCTTCTTCTTCTTCTTCTTCTTCTTCTTCTTCCTCTTCCTCTTCCTCTTCCTCTTCCTCTTCCTCTTCCTCTTCCTCTTCCTCTTCCTCTCCTCCTCCTCCTGCTCCTCCTGCTCCTCCACCTCCACCACTTCCTTCTTTTTTCTTCGTCTTCTATTCCTGTTAGTCTTAGGCTTGATCTTTTCATAGTTAGTGTCCCAAATTTCCTAGATGCTTTATGCCATGGACTTTTTAGATTTTGCATTTTCTTTGATTAATATACGGATTTCTTCTATCGTATCTTCTACACCCGAGATTCTCTCTTCCATCTCCTGTATTCTGTTAGTGATGCTAACACTAACAGTCTGTAGTTCCAGTTCTCTTTCCTAGGTTTTCCATCTCCAGGATTGCCTCAGTTTGTGTTTTCTTTATTGCTTTCATTTTCTTTTTCAGGTCTTGGAAGTTTTATCCATATCCTTTACCTGTTTGCTTATTTTTCTGTATGTCTTTATATGTATGTGCTTCCTCACTTAATGCTTCTCCTTGTTTGAATTTATTTTCCTGTATTTCCTTAAGGGATCTATTCATGTCCTCTTTAAAGGCCTTATCATCTTTATAAGATTGGGTTTAAGACCCTCCTCTTGTTCCTCAGTTTATGCAGGGTTTGTTGTAGGAAGATGCTGGGTTCCAATGGTGCCACGTTGCCCTGTGTCTTGTTGATTATGTTCTTATGGTGTCCTTTGGGCCTCTGGTTTTTCTCTGGTGTTAGCTGGATGATCCTGATGGCAGAAGGACTTCTTGGGAAGGTAGGGAGAGCCGTGGGCCAGGCAGTGGAGGTCAGGGTATCCTGCTCTGCTGGCTGTACCTCAGACAAACTCCATTCTGCAGACTGTGTCCCAGTCAGACCCAGCTGGGTAATAGGTAGATCCAATTAGGAAAGGTGGTTAGGCAGGGCTCTAAGTGGGTTAGTTTTGGGACTCCTGAAGAATTTCATGGTGGGGGGGCAAATGCTCTTGGGATCCTGCCAGGCTACAGACTTTGGAGCCAGGCCGGAGCTAAACTGGATGTTCAAGGGGACATCAAGCACAACTCACATTTTCAGGCTATCCCAGGTGGACCAGCTGGGGTGGTGGGCAGATCCAGGGGGAGGCAGATGCTCTTGGAGTCCTTCTAAGTTCATCCATCACAAATGTTCTATACAGCAAAGGAAACTACCAGTCCAGTAAAAGGCAGTAAATAGAATGGGACAAAATCTTTGGAAGGAATACATCCATGCATGAAGAACACACACACACACACACACACACACACACACACACACACACACACACAGCTAATTAAAAACGTGGCAATGGAATAGAACAGACATTTCTCAAAAGTACTACAAACGGCTGATAAACACCTCTAAAAAGCATTCAATATCATTAGATTTCAAGAAAATGAAGATTAAATTACTTTAAATGGCCTATCTCACCCCAGTGAGAAATTCCATCATCAGCGATACAAATGCGGTGTGGACATGGGAAAATGGGAACTCTTAAACACTGTCGGTGGGAATGTAAACCCAAGTAGCCATTTTGGAAATCAGTCTAGACGTTTCAAACACAAACAAAAAACCCTCTCCTAGAAATAAAACTGCCATATGACCCAGCTATAATACCCTAGACATCCACCCCAAGGATGTTCTATCCTATCCTAGAGACACTTGCTATTCATGTTCATCCTAGCTCGACTCACTAAATCTAGGAACTGCAGTTTACCTAGATGCCCATAGATAGACTGATGAATGGATAAGAACACTGGGTGGAATTAAATACGATGAGGTTTTATTCAGCTGCAAAGAAAAATGAAATCATGAAAATTGAGAGTAAATGGACAAAACAGGAATGTGTTAGTTCTCAAACCCAGGACAGAGAACTAACTGAGGCGTCTATTAACGCAGCTAAGTGGACTCTGACTCCACTCAGCCCCTACCCGTTACAGAGTCCTCCTGGCTGGCATGCCCTGGTCCTAACCTTCTCCAGTCCAGAGTCTGTTAGCCTTTCCCCAGCTGCTCTTCCCTTTACAACCCAGCCATTTTGGTTAAACACTTTTGTTTTGCCTTTTGCCTTTTGCCTCTTAGCTGATGTTCCTGGTTCCTTTCTCTCCCTCTCCCCTTTACCTTCTCTTCACATGACCCAACTCAGTCTGCAGGTTATGTCCAAAGTCCAGATGTCACTGCTTCTGTCTGTGCTCTTCCTCATATATATAACAAACCTTTTCCTTCACCATACCTAGGAGCAGTCATGCCTTCCTTTTTAATCTTCTTCCTCCTTCCCTCCTCCCCTCCCTCTCCTTCCCCCTCCTCCCCCTGCTGTCCCTTCCTTCCCTACCCTTCCCCATCTTCTCCTCCTCTTCTTTTTCTCCTCCTCCTCTTCTTTTTCTCCTCTTTCCCCTCCTTTTCTCCTCCTCCTCCTCCTCCTCCTCTTCAATTTCAGAAATACTTATTCAAATGAGGCAAATGCTGCATGTGCGTATGTGGATACAGCTTTGGATCATAAGTTTTGTGTTAGACTTGGAGGACCTGCAGAGACCAGGAAAGATGCCTATGGGAGAAGTGCATTGAGGAAGAAGATGGTGGTAGAATATAAGGAAAGTTTAAGTCTATTTTTAAAAGGTATAATAGAGCTTTGGACTTTTGTCTCAATAAATTAATAAATTGAGTTTGAAATATTAATCATGAAAAATTTTTAGTGTCAACGTCTTGGAACAGACACTAACAAGCCAAGCAGTGTCTCCAAGGGACTAGATAGGGGTCTGGGGAAGGGGCTAAGGTTAGAGCTAGTGATCTTCACGTCTGTGACATCCCCCAATCCTGTCAGGATGATCAGTAAGTAGATGTCACCTGGAAAGCTGGTCCTAGTTCTACATTTCCTGTCACCCCAGATCTAAAGCCTTCTGTAGTTCCCCGTTACCATCACCGTAAAGTTCAACTTTCTTCACTGAACATCCATGGCCTGCTCCTTCCACCCCTGTCACTCTGGCAGTCGCTCACTTTGTGGGGCTTTTATAATACGTGATTTTTTTTCCCGGAGCTGGGGACCAAACCCAAGACCTTGTGCTTGCTAGGCAAGCGCTCTACCACTGAGCTAAATTCCCAACCCCACTTTGTGGGGCTTTTGCATGTCATCTTACCAGCTGAAATAGCCTCTGTGTCAGCCTCTCCCAATCCATCCTTCATAACCTATTCCTACCCCTTCCCTGTGGAGATTTTGTCATTCTGCCAGAATAGCTTTGTTCCTTTTCTGAACTCCTCAAACATCAGGTCTCTCTCACTCTGACCCCATCCCACCCCTTCTGCCTAGATACCCTTTGGTGCCCAACACACACAGAGTTCTCGAGAATTTATTTTCTGCACATAGTCCGGAAAGCGTTACCAGATATTTAAAATGGAGAAGACACTGAGTTGGGGGGTGGGGTGGGTAGGTGCGCGGGACAGACTGAGGACATAGTCTGGAAGGGTGATTCCTTTGTCACAGAAAGCAGGACTCAACCACCACAAGTAACAGCAAATTACAAGGTGGCAGACCTCAGAAAGAGCAGCAGAGGGCAGCACAGGCATAGATTTGGTCCTGTGCTCCCATCTTATTGAAGGAGAGGAGGGCAACATGGTACTGAGTCACTGACCTTCCTCTTAGGCTAGAGTCTTCTTGGAAGGATCTCGCGTAGGTTTGGAATGAGGACGGCAGGAGATGTTTGTATCCTCCAGTCCCTAGCGGAGTCCCAGCTTGCTAGAACTGAGAGGGGACCTTTCCCTGAGACATCTAAGGCTGCTGATCCTGAGAGCCCTGAAAGCTGTCCTGCAAAGCTTTATTCTCCACAAGGACTAGGGGCTCCAGGAGAGCAGCACAACTGAGATCCAGCCCAGTTCCCAGGCACGTGACTCTTGTGAAGTCAGATTCTGGCCAAGAAGCCCTACATTCCAGAACTTCTGCGTTTAGGTTTCCATCTCACCCGGGAGCTCCTGCAGTTCCAAGATCCCACATGTACGGGGGTGCCAGAGGGGCATGTGACTTTCACCTTAGCATGCTCCATACCGGGATACCAGGGACTGCAGCTGCCCCAGAGACCACTACTTTCTGGCTCAGGTTGTGCAGTAACCTAGGTGCTGGGGTGTTAGGGGATAGTACAGCAATGACACTGGCATGTAGGGACTCCTCTGGAATGTGGGTGGACCTGAACCTGCTTGGGCCCCAGCACCATTGGTAGGCTGAGCCACAGTGTCTGGGAAAACTCCATTGTGGGCTCTCAGATCTGAATCAGGGCTTGGCGACCGAGCCTCCTGGGGTGCAGGGGTGGGTGGCACAGAATGGACCTTTTTCGATATGTAAACTCAAATCCATCTTGTAAAAGGAAGTTTGTGTGCTCATTTATAGACCATAATAAAGAAGCAGGTAATTGTGGTTCCTGCATTTTGATGCGAGGCTTTGATAAAATCAACGTTCTTATTCTACTCTAAACTTCAACCCACTCCAAACCAAATCAAGGTGTAAGGGGCTTGGAGAAGCTCTCTGATAAATTGTGGGGGCAATACTGGTTAGACAGAAGGACAGAACTGTCTCAGATAGACGGAGACACAAGAACAATTCACCTAGGACAGTCATGGCTAGGGGACCTCTGAATGAATATACTTACATGGGTATAAATGCTAAAACATGTATATATGTGGAACAGAACATTGCTAAGCTCTAGCATGTCACAACTTTACCACCATCATGTCTAGTATTAAGCAACGGTGGACACCTTGATCTTACCTGAGACTGGAATCTGGCATGCCCAGAGGAGACAGTAAAAGCACCCTGGCACTACAGTATGGACAGTAAAACAGATTTATGCTTGCCTCTCACTGTGCCAAATGTTATATCACTAGGGAACATAAGTCAAATCTAAGTGTCTGACTCTCGCCATAACACTTGATTTTATTTCTTCAGATACAGGAAAAGGGGCAAGTAAATATCAGTCACCCATCGGGCATTTGCAGTAAATCACATACCAAAGCCCAATCTCTAAGTCCTGTTAATTCCATGGACTTAGAGATTCCATGGGGCCCGTTCCATGGACCCCAACACAATATTTTTTTTTTCCAATCAGGAAAACATGCCAGAGAAGGAATATTCACTTTCCCGCTTTTATAAGTAGGGAGCCTTATATGAATGATGAATGCCATCTTAACTTAGGTATCAGTGTATGACAAGCATTCTCTGATCTTCCTCCATAGAGGAAATTGTCTATGTCCTATATAACCCACATGTTCAGATTGACCTGCCTGGTATTGTTTAAAGAGATCAGGACCCAAGAACACCACACATTTATCTCATAGAAAGGTAATGCTTCCTCAGCAATGGGCCAAGCCCCTTCATGTGGCTCATCTCTAGGGAGCTCCTTCCTGAAGATCTTCAGAGGATCTAGAAGAATGTAGGACAATTGTGAGCACATGGGTGATGCTGAACACTCTTGGTCTGGATGATGGTTTAGGTTAGATGTGAGTATTGGGTTAATAAACCCATACTGGCTCCAGGAACAGAAAAAACAGAAGGGAAGGGAACAGGATGGAAACGAAATGAGAGCCTTGACTTTCTCATTACAAATGGGTTCATCATGCATTGTCCAATGCAATGACAGTGCCTTGTCACTTTTCTGGCTGTTCTAAGCATATCCGGTTCCCACTTCTCCCTTTGCAGGCTGCAGAACCATTTGCCTTCCATGGGTCTTTATCTGTATTGTTGTGTTTATCATTTATCATTTACTCCATTTGATTTTGAAGATAATTATCGTGAAATGCACATAATGCTAATTATTTGCATCATTTATGCACATATTTTTATGACACTAGATTCCCGAAGCCCTCGGCAAAATCCACATCTTTCTAAATATCTACATGGTATTTGAAATTCTGACTAGATAAATTAAACAAGAACCATGGTAAATGCTTCCAAGATTGAACAGAAATAGTCAGCATGACTCTACTTACAGAGAACTTGATGTCCTAGGACCCAAAAGATTCCCAAAGGATACCCAGGATAACTATTGGCACTAATGAATAAATCCTGTAAAATTTCAAGATATACGAGGTCAAGAAAAAATTCCATTACTGCATACACCATTAAACACCAACACCAAAAGAGTGAAGAAAGTAGTTGTGTTTACAGTAGTGTGTGATGGCTCAGGTTGTATGTGTCCCCAGAGGCTCACGTTTAAGGGCTTGGTTCTTTGGGCGAGTTTTTTCATAGTATTTATTTCTCTTACTTTATGTGTATCTGTGTGCACCTGAATAGCTGAGCACATGGAGGGGCCCCAGGAGGCTCAGAATAGTTATCAAGTAACCTAGAACTGAAGTTACAGAAGGCTTTGAGCCACCATATAGGTTCTGAGCCTTCACACAAGCAGGAAGTGCCATCGACAGCTGACTCATCACTCTAGCCCATGCTCTTCATCTAGCTCTGCTCTTTACAGATGACTGTTTGAATCAGAGTACACATAGAAGTCAGGAGACTAGTGAGAGGCATGGGGTGTATTTAAAAGAAAGCAGTTACAGCAGAGGTGGTATTAAGAGAGGGAGTGAAATAATGAATCAGGCAGTGTTAGTAGGGTGGGGTTGGGAAGGCAGGGCTGGAGGGACAAGTGACACTAGAAAGCTTTGAAATGCTGCATAGAAACCCATTACTGTGGGAGCTTTCTAAAACATGTATACACACACACACACACACACACACACACACACACACACACACACACACACTCACAAAAGGGGTTTGAATGGAATTACCCTATAATGAGCATGGGGGAAAAGCCTCACCAGACATAACTGGTCATCAACTAAAAACCCACCATCAGGTATGGGTTACTTGTTTCTGAGTTGTTAGTCAGTGAGTCCCATGGACCCTCCCCAAAACACTACAAGCTATTGTCATTGCTATTGGTTATTTTCCAGATCTTAAAGGGATCTTGTTGCTGAAGGCACCATATATCTGACATATACTCACAGGATATGTAAAAGTCAGGTTCATATTAACCTGGAAGCACTCTCTCTATTGCCCGCCTTTCATAGTGCCGTAAGGGTCTATGTATACTACTGGAGGAGAAAGGTCATCATCAGAATAATCCAGTTGTGAAACCTCTGAGTCACACTAGCAAATGGCCTGGCAGCTTATGCCCACTGTTGTAACAGTGGCAAAAGCATTAAGGAAGGAGAAACCGATCACTTTCTGATTGTTAAAGCTCAGTTCACAATATGGTCTCCATTCCTGGTACTAATTAACTGATAAAGAACCAAGGCTGGTTAGGTCCCAGGCTTCACAGAAGAAATTACAACTGTTGCTCTGCTAAATGGGGATTGTGGGGCAGTGGACCCTGCCACCAGACAGAAAACTTGATAAGATCAAGTAGAATCAGGAACTCTGGCAATTCCCATAATTTAGAACGGTGGGCACTTAAATCTACTCCCAACCAGATTCCTGTCCTGGGACATGTGACCGCAACACCTCATGGAGCTGACTGTGACAATCAGTCACGTAGAATCAACACCTGAAGCCATTCCACATGCAGATGAGGCATTCCTAACATCTCGGACCAAGCACATAGAAAGCATTTGCCTTTAGATCCCAAGCTTCCCAAAAATGTTTGGAAGATCCTATCCACGAGGAATAAAGTACACGAGTTATTTTGCCAAAGACCATCTGAGAGCTCCAGTCTTAGTGAGATGTAATACTCCAGGGAAGAGTATTCTCTCCTGAAGCTTTCCTCTGGACCTGGACCTGGTCCAACCATCTGGATGCATGTGCCTAACACAGCCATTTCCTGCTCAGTAGCCCTGACCTTGGCCCTAGCTGCCCGCTGCATCCCCCGAACTGCCACAGACTCCGGGGCAGTGGTGGCCATGGACCAGTGTAGATCAGATCAGCAGGGCATAATAATAAACAGCTCTTTTTTTTTTTTTTTTTGTGGTGGTGGTGGTGGTGGTGGTGGTTTGTTTTTAAAGACCAATTCTTTTTGTTTTCCTTTTTTTTTTATTAACTTGAGTATTTCTTATATACATTTCCAGTGTTATTCCCTTTCCCGGTTTCCGGGCAAACTTCCCCCTCCCCCTCCCCTTCCTTATGGGTGTTCCCCTCCCCATCCTCCCCCCATTGCCGCCCTCCCCCCAACAGTCTAGTTCACTGGGGGTTCAGTCTTAGCAGGACCCAGGGCTTCCCCTTCCACTGGTACTCTTTTTTTTATCTGTATATATATATATATTTATATTTATATAAAAAGACCAATAATAGCAGTGTTATGCAGCAACAGCAGCAACAGCTTTTCCAGGTTCTGCAGTCATCTGAACAAAACTGTAGAGACATCCAGCATACTCCATTAAAAAAAAAAAAAGTAAAAAAACAAAACCCGAGAAAACAGCACAGTTCTGTTACTCTTGTGGTACCTGGCACCATTTTTTTTTTAAATTAGCTTCTCAATCATCATCTGGAAAGAAAACATTCTGAGCAACATCATTAAAAACAGCTCTGATAAAGCACGGTCACTACTACGTATCATAAAGCAGGTACAAGCTATTTTACATCCACAGAGGTATGATACAGTACTGTCCTACATCTATAATACTAGAGGATACAATTTAAAAGGCATTATTTAAGACTTGATTCTACTTTTCCAGCAGAGGGCCCAAAGGATGGTGTGACACAGCTTTGTAAAGAAACATACTCTAGACAGGATTTCCTTTCACTAGTGGCACAGTTCTAAGGATTCATTCTCTCCATGAATGTCAGCTAAAACCGTTATTAAAAAAATGAAATATCCCTAGAACAAAACCGTATAACCACCGGATTCACATGAAGATGACCTAGTGGAGACAAGCTGGACCTCACCTTACCAACAAGCTATCAAATCTGTTATGTTTAAACAGTGAGACCTCCAAGGAAGGAGATGCCAAGTAGTGCTTCAAAGCTTCGGACCACAATCAAACACAGCATCCTTTTCAACAGAAGCAGAAGCTCATCTGAATATGCTCATGGATGCTGACATCAACATTTAATCATCTCCTCACTCATCCAGGAAGAGGGGGAGATCAGTTACTACTGTACTTTATTGTGTTCAACCAAATCACCATGTTACAAAAATAGCAAGCTGCCATAATAAAAAATAAGGCTCCTCTATCCAGCACCAGATAGCATCATTTTACTTTCAAGCCTAGAAATTGCACACTTGTATATAAACCAATCGAAGATGAGGATTGAGAGTTCATCTTGGTGGATTTTTCCTTTGATGAATATGAAGTGTCCTTCCTTATCTTTTTTGATGACTTTTAATTGAAAATTGATTTTATTTGATATTAGAATGGCTACTCCAGCTTGCTTCTTCTGAGCATTTGCTTGGAAAGTTGTTTTCCAGCCTTTCACTCTGAGGTAGTGTCTGTCTTTGTCTCTGAGGTGTGTTTCCTGTAGGCAGCAGAATGCAGGGTCCTCATTGCGTATCCAGTTTGTTAATCTATGTCTTTTTATTGGGGACTTGAGGCCATTGATGTTGAGAGATATTAAGGAATAGTGATTATTGCTTCCTGTTATATTCATATTTGGATGTGAGGTTATGTTTGTGTGCTTTCATTCTCTTTGTTTTGTTGCCAAGACGATTAGTTTCTTGCTTCTTCTAGGGTATAGCTTGCCTCCTTATGTTGGGCTTTACCATTTATTATCCTTTGTAGTGCTGGATTTGTAGAAAGATATTGTGTAAATTTGGTTTTCTCATGGAATATCTTGGTTTCTCCATCTATGTTAATTGAGAGTTTTGCAGGATACAGTAACCTGGGCTGGCATTTGTGTTCTCTTAGGGTCTGTATGACATCAGTCCAGGATCTTCTGGCCTTCATAGTTTCTGGTGAAAAGTCTGGTGTGATTCTGATAGGTCTGCCTTTATCTGTTACTTGACCTTTTTCCCTTACTGCTTTTAATATTCTTTCTTTATTTTGTGCGTTTGGTGTTTTGACAATTATGTGACGGGAGGTGTTTCTTTTCTGGTCCAATCTATTTGGAGTTCTGTAGGCTTCTTGTATGCCTATGGGTATCTCTGTTTTTAGGTTAGGGAAGTTTTCTTCTATGATTTTGTCGAAGATATTTACTGGTCCTTTGAGCTGGGAGTCTTCACTCTCTTCTATACCTATTATCCTTAGGTTTGATCTTCTCATTGAGTCCTGGATTTCCTGTATGTTTTGGACCAGTAGCTTTTTCCACTTTACATTATCTTTGACAGTTGAGTCAATGATTTCTATGGAATCTTCTGCTCCCGAGATTCTCTCTTCCATCTCTTGTATTCTGTTGGTGAAGCTTGTATCTACAGCTCCTTGTCTTTTCTTTTGATTTTCTATGTCCAGGGTTGTTTCCATGTGTTCTTTCTTGATTGCTTCTATTTCCATTTTTAATTCCTTCAACTGTTTGATTGTGTTTTTCTGGAATTCTTTCAGGGATTTTTTCGATTCCTCTCTGTAGGCTTCTACTTGTTCTCTAAGGGAGTTCTTTATGTCTTTCTTGAAGTCCTCCAGCATCATGATCAAATATGATTTTGAAACTAGATCTTGCTTTTCTGGTGTGTTTGGATATTCCGTGTTTGCTTTGGTGGGAGAATTGGGCTCCGATGATGCCATGTAGTCTTGGTTTCTGTTGCTTGGGTTCCTGCGCTTGCCTCTTGCCATCAGATTATTTCTAGTGTTACTTTGTTCTGCTATTTCTGACCGTGGCTAGACTGTCCTATAAGCCTGTGTGTCAGGAGTGCTGTAGACCTGTTTTCCTGTTTTCTTTCAGCCAGTTATGGGGACAGAGTGTTCTGCTTTCGGGCGTGTAGTTTTTCCTCTCTACAGGTCTTCAGCTGTTCCTGTGGGCCTGTGTCTTGAGTTCACCAGGCAGGTTTCTTGCAGGGGAAAAGTTGGTCCTACCTGTGGTTCCAAGGCTCAAGTTTGCTCGTGGGGTACTGCCTAAGTCCTCTCCGCGGCGGCAGCAACCGGGAAGATCTGCGCTGCTCTTTCCGGGAGCCTCCGTGCACCAGGGTTCCAGATGGCGTTTGGTGTTTTCCTCTGGCGTCTGGACGTGCACAGAGTGCAGTCTCTTCTGGTTTCCAAGGCGTGTCCGCCTCTCCGAAGGTTTAGCTCTCCCTCCCACGGGATTTGGGTGCAGAGAACTGTTTATCCGGTCTGTTTCCTTCAGGTTCCGACGGTGTCTCATGTGCAGGGATCCTGCCGCTCCTGGGCCCTCCCCTACGGGAACCCAGAGGCCTTATACAGTTTCCTCTTGGGCCAGGGATGTGGGCAGGGGTGGGCAGTGTTGGTGGTCTCCTCCGCTCTGCAGCCTCAGGAGTGCCCACCTGATCAGGCGGTGAGGTCTCTCCCCCACGGGGTTTGGGAGCAGAGAGTCCACTGGTACTCTTACTAGGATATTCATTGCTACCTATGAGGTCAGAGTCCAGGGTCAGTCCATGTATAGTCTTTAGGTAGTGGCTTAGTCCCTGGAAGCTCTCGTTGCTTGGCATTGTTGTACATATGGGGTCTCGAGCCCCTTCAAGCTCTTCCAGTTCTTTCTCTGATTCCTTCAACGGGGGTCCTATTCTCAGTTCAGTGGTTTGCTGCTGGCATTCGCCTCTGTATTTGCTGTATTCTGGCTGTGTCTCTCAGGAGCGATCTACATCCGGCTCCTGTCAGCCTGCACTTCTTTGCTTCATCCATCTTGTCTAATTGGATGGCTGTATATGTATGGGCCACATGTGGGGCAGGCTCTGAATGGGTATAAACAGCTCTTCTAACCTTCAAACCCTTAAATTAGTGCATCTCTCAATCCGTGGCAGAGAAGGTTCTTTTTGTAGTCGATAGCAATTAACCCAGTGACTCATGGCTGGTCAACATGCAGAGAATAAGGGATTCAGCGCTAGATGGGACATCTGTATCACTGAGGCTCAGGAGGCATCACAACCCAGGAAGGGGAAAGATCGGAAGAGCCAGATGTAGTGGATGCTTGCTGTGGAGCAGCATTTGAAAGATACGAAAGGGAAGTGGCAAACATGAACTCACAGTGGCTGCTGCTGACTACATTCACAAATGCAAAAACCCAAGCCAGCCAAAATCCCAGCATGGATGGTGACCCAACCCTGTCTGAAGAGGTAATGGTAGTTCATGGCTACTGGGCTAGGAAGAGTAAGTTTTCTTCAGGGCTGTGGTCCCTGAAAGGCTACCTGTGGTACTCTGTCCTGGTTCCACAGGCATCGCTAAATGGACTCAGTGGAAATAAACTTAACAATAAAGATTGGAAAAGTACGTGGAGTTGTGGAGGAAAAGTCTTTTGTGGGGAGGGCAGGGATAGGGAAAGGATGGGGCTTGGATTTGATCCAAACACATTGTGTGCGTGCATCCCTATTAAATACAATACTTAAGCTAAAAATGATCAAGTCAACCAGCAGGTCTTAACATGCACATTACAGTCCTTTGTCATTTACATCCTGAATACAAATCACATAAACATTAACCCCTCATTTCCACAAGAGACTAATAGATGTTTCTAGTATGTCATTTTTTTTCTGATGTCTCAAATCTAAATTCATCAAAGGGATTTGTGCTGTTTTAAGACTAAACAAAATATCTGATAATGTGAGTTTACTGCTTATTATTTGCTGAGAAAGCAGGAAAAACAATGGCTAATCCTTGCAACTATGATAGAAAAGAACCTTCTTAACTTGGAAAGGATAGTGACTTTTCCCTGGTTTGTAGGAGCAACTCAGAATAAAACTCCTTTCATACTCCAAGCAAGATTTTGTATTTTCTCCATTTACTTGGCTATACAAAGCACCAGTTAGCCCAATCCTTAAACTCTTCAATTAAAAATGCCTTTAATCCAGGTACAATTTCTACAATAGCATTTATTTATTCAGGCAGTAACCAGTTTCCAAGTGAATAACTTCCACTCTGTGAGCTTTGGGTTATGTATAATTATCTTTTCCCACTTTATTTGCAGAATGTCTGCCCTTTACTCCATGGATGTCCACCACAGAGGTTTGTAGAGTGCTTTAATTCTCCAGACAAACCTTGAGGGCACAGGCAGCATCCACCTGATCCAGTGTCTCCTTTAGTACTGATTCTCCATGACCCTGCCCCCAGGAGCCTCCCAGAGGTACCAGGGCAACACAGGCGCCCTGGTCAGCCACTTCCCTTGCCTGGTGCCCTTCATTCACATTGGCTTTCTGGACAGAGAGGGGACTAGGCAGGCAGATATTGAGGAAGTGCTTGCCTCTCCCTCTGGGGCTATCACCTCTGCGGACTTTGCCTGCTCAGCAGTTCGGTTTGTTCCCTTGCATCTGCAGCAACCAGGAGTGGCCCTGTCTCCAACACTGGTCACATACAGGTCACCTGCTTGAGGAGCCTTTCTTCTGTCATTGCTGTATTTCTTTGCCTGACCAGGAGGAGTCCAGCAGCGTGGGGGAACAGTGCTCAGGGAGAAAGGCGAGGAGCTGGTGGCTCTTCTATGGATACAGGGGTGGGGAAGGGAAGGACAGGGCAATCCAGGATTGTTTTGCCCTCCCCTTTCCCTTCCCTGTGGCAGCACATCCCCTTACAAATAATTAGCCATGAGGAGTGGGACGATTAATAAATGAAGAATAATTAGAATCATTCACATTTTCACATCTTTTATTTTGTGTTTGCAACAAAAATATTTAATGCAGAATATATCAACAGATCAAAGGGAATTGAAGCCATTTATAATTTATGATAACTTACTCCAGACCTGATTAAGCTTAATTTGTGCGTTTCAGAAGCGTACCATCTTTGTCTTCTCTAGGACTGGTCATATAATTGCTGCCAAGTCTGCAAAAATTCAAATAATATTTATAAGACTTCTGTTAAACCATAAATATCACTACAGGCATGGTACTTAGAAAATTATTGTGGGTGGGTTAAGAGGTACGTAGAGGGGTGGAAGGGGTTGTCACAAGAGATAGGGAATGATTGGAAATGCTATATTGACACCTAATATTTTGCATGTTAATTAAAAATATATAAAATTGGCAAAGGAAACTGTGACCTTTGAACATTCCTTTTAGAGACCTCCTCTACTTGGAGAAGAGTTTGAAAGACATCACCTATGTCAGATCAGATAAATGCAGTTTTGCTTAGAGGTGTAGATCGTTTGTGGAATGTTGCAAAGATGGCTTTAAGTAACAACTGCTATTAACATTTGCCTAATTTTTGCAACCATATTTGGGATATGGCTTCATTATTTTGGTACGACAATTAATCAACTCAACTCTTATGACTCTTAGCAAAAATATGCCCTTAAAGAAAATATAATCTGATTTTTTTACTTTAATGAATTTTACTTCAGAGAAAAATTCAATTTTTTTTACCTTCAGAAAATTAATAATTTAATGTGATCTGTGACCAATTTTCAAAATTTTAAATATGCAAAAGAAGAAACTATTATTGTCATACTGACAAATGACTTTTGTCACTTATACTGCTGGGGAAGTATTTAAAATATTATGCCACCTAGATTATAACCGAAGGTTTCCACAGTAAGTTCACTTTGAGTAGTAATAGGAATCCAGGCTGCAGGCACACGCGCAGCCTGACTTTTGTTGCTCTGTAGGTCCCTCACATGGAAAACCCTGGGCAGGCTTTAATAGAAGCGCAGACTCCTCCCCACTGACTGAGCCTCCCTCTCACTTACTTGTGAGATGGGAAGGAGTGATTTAAACCACACTTAGAAGAGAAGAGAAAGAGAAGGGGCTGGCACATGTGCTGTCCCTAACAGCTAAGCTTGTGGTAGACTCAGTAGGCTCAAAATCCCCATCAGAGTTAGGGTGAGACCTTCAGGTACGTTCTCCCCAGTTCTCTGCCCTACTCTCTTCAAGTATATTGACTTTTCTGCTGATTTAACAAATGCATCCATTTGCTTCGGTCTGGCTTCCTGGTTAACCCTGAAATTCTTTTCTACTGCGTTAAGAACCAGTCGGAGTGTGAACAGCAAGCTCTGGACACTGCGTTTGCTTCCTCATGATGTGCAGCCACCATCTAGATACGCGTCCTGGTGCTGCTACCAAAACAATGAAAAACATGTAGCTGCTTGGGATCTAATCAATGCATTAGTGCATCCATTTATTTTCCCCTTTTATGATATTCAGTTGCAAAACTTAGGAAATTTTAGACTTTAAAGATGCCAATTGGGGGAGAAAGAGAGTTGAGGCCCTAGTTAATATGAGTCTAGGATATTTTCTGGGATCAAGAAGATCCTGAAAAGTAGAGATCCATTTTCACTGTTTGAAATAGCTGCTTTAGCAATAGCATATGCAGAATAAAAATCTAACTCTTTTAAAAAATATTTTCTTTTATAAATCACCCTAGATCAAAAATTGTTCCAATAGTAGATACTCATCTCAAACTGGGTCAAGCACTATGCTTTCTTACATACTTTGCAAGAGTCATACTTATGTGACCATTGTAACAGGTTTTGACACACAGGTGGTTACTGAAACTTTAATCAAAAATAAAAATAAAAGTTATAACAGCCTGGTAGTTGTGATGCATGCCTTTAATCTCAGTACTTGGGAGACAGAGGAAGGTGGCTCTCTCTGAGTTTGAACTGGTCCACAGAGTAAGGTCTAGGATAGTCAGGGCTACAGAGAGAAACCCTGTCTCAAAAAACCCAAACAAACCAAAACAAAAATTCTAGCAAATGTTAAATTCCCCTAAAATGACTATATCAGTGTTTGCAGCATGAATCATTTTAAAAAAGAATTAAGTTGTAATCTTAAAAAACGTTCCATATGTTTAGATAAAAAAAAATTCCTATTTCAACTGCGAAGGACATGGTGCTAGCTTGGGGTCACACATGAGACTGTGGGTAGGGACAATAGAACCCAGGTTTTAAAGGAAGTAGCCATAGAAAGGAGTTATATAACTGCAGTCCTAGCTCTGAATCCCACGTTTGAGGGCATGGTACACGAACTTAATGAACTGCACTTGTAAACATCTTATCTGTCGTTAAACGTCACCATCATAATATTAAAGAGTGTACAGTAGTGATTACATTGAACCAAACCTGAAATCAACATGTGGTAATTAAAATTTAAGGAATTATTCTTAGTTTTCTTTGACTTTATAGGTATAGACCCTTCATGAAAAGCGTTCCTCTCAGATTTCGTTAAATTTGAAATATCCACACAAGTGTAATGGTTTAGAGGTCAAGCCTGGGATGTTAGGGGAATACTCTGAAGATTACTCCAAACCTGAGCTAAACCAAAGCTCCACAGGAGCTTAGCCAGTCCCTTTCCAAGTCTGCCTGTGACCACAGAAAAATACTAAAGTTAGTTTCCCTATAGCCTTTAAAGAAAGTTCAGCGTGTCTTAGTAGTCAAATCTATTGACTCAAATTAAGAAAAAGTTACTTGCTGAAAGTGAAAGCTCGGAGGATTTATACATGTGTAAAATTGATTTTGTTTCTATGCTAGCACACAACTGTGATATTAATTTAAGATGAGTAAGTTACATCACCAACTTAAAAACGAGAACTACAAGAGACAGGAAACCATAATCCAAAGGTGAAGCTCAGCTGACCCTGCTTAGGTAGCTATCCAGACTCTCCATAAAGTGCCATGGCCTGGAGCTTGGCTTCTTGGCTTCTCTTTGCATGCTGTGTTCTAAATTGCTGTAGGGTTGTTCGGATCCAAACCCTGGAGCAGGGCTTGTCTTTGTAAACATGTTTGGCACAGAACTATAAGCCTCCATTTTATCAACGTTCCTCCTCATGGACTCATTTCTCCTGTCCTTAGACCTGTGAAGATGCCAAAGGTAAGTGTCTCATTTTTTCTCTTGAAGGACTCCTTAAAAATGGGGTGGGGGGAGTAAATGACTTTCCCACATGACAACATCAAAACACTGTAACCGTGTCAGATAAGTACTGTGTACAGTTCTGACTTAAAGCGGAACTGGAAAGAACTATATGTCTGGATTCCAAACTAAATCTTTCTTAGAAGGGAGACCAAAAATATTCATAGGAGGAGATATGGAGACAAAGTTTGGAGTAGAGACTGAAGGAAAGGCCATTCAGAGCCTGCCCCACCTGGGGATCCATCCCATATACACATAGCCACCAAACCCAGACACTATTGCTGATGCCAAGAAGTGCATGCTGACAGGAGCCCGATATAGTTATTCCTGAGAGGCTCTGCCAGAACATTACAAATACAGAGGCAGATGTTTGCAGCCAATCATTGAATGGAGGAGGAGTTAGAGAAAGGACTGAGGTAATTGAGGGGTTTAGCAACCTCATAGGAAGAACAACATCAACCAACCAGACACCCCAGAGCTCCCAGGGACTAAACTACCAACCAAAGAGTACATGGTCAGAACCATGACTTCAGCTGCATATGTAGCAGAGGATGGCCTTGTTGGGCATCAGTGGGAGGATAAGCTCTTGGTCCTGTCAAGGCTGGATCCCTCAGTGTAGGGGAATGTCAGGGCAGGAGGCATGAAGGAGGGGGTGGACAGGTGTGTGGGAGAACACCCTCATAGAAGCAGGGGGAGAGGGGATGGGATAGGAGGTTTCTGGAGGGGAAACCGGGAAAGGGGATAATATTTAAAATGGAAATAAAAAATATCCAAAAAACAGTGCACTTGCAAAAAAAAAAAAAAAAAAAAAAAAAAAAGAAAAGAAAAAGAAAAGAAAAGAAAAAAAGAAAACCAAAAAAGCAAGAAGCAGAGAAATGGCTGTCACTGATGTATAGCCTTGCAGGTTTTGTTGGAATGGCCCTACGCTAAGATTTTTGATGGTGTCATGAGAGATACTTGTAATTGCCAAGGAACTGTGTAGATGATGTTGGGGATAACTCCTTTTTAATAATACACACTAAAACAAACTGAAGCAGCTTCTCAGATAGCTCATCTCCCACTCAACAACTCACCATGGACATGGGCAGCCATTCTGCCTCCCCACCTCCTTCCCAAGGAACATGGAACCGTTTTAATCACTTTTAAATTATGGTTTATCTTTACCTTCTCCTGACTTCACACAGCACAGAAAACCTTAGGAAGACCCTCTGTCTGTACAAACCCTCTAGTGGGGACACCAAGTAACACAGTTGAAAGTCAACCAGCAGCTTGGGTATCCTACTCAAACAATAGCTAAGCTATTAATTTGAAAACTCAAGGGTATTCTGATCTTTACAGTAGTATAGCTTCATAAGAAATGCAGTATAAGGGAATTGGGTAGAAAGTGCCATGCAGCCCTAACTTGAGCAATAACAAAAACTACCTTGGGTACAAGTTTTATTTTTTAAAAAAGCTCATTTATAAACATTAGTTTTCCACAATTATATTCCCCAGCTTGATTTTACATCATAAAAGTCTCATGAATGTTTTCCAATGACAATTATTCTACAGACACAAATTATTGACATTGGTTTTCTTTCCCTTCATATACCTTACCTTAGTTGGTCATAAGTCAACAGCTTTGTCATTTCTATCCTTTCAGCATATGGATCCTCATAGTGGTTTGGTTCTGCGTTATATGAGGTTTGATGAGTTAATTCTGGGCATTTGGACTGCAGGTTTGAAACTGTGGATATCTGTGACTTTATGTGTGAGGCCTTATGGTTTCCTACGTTGTCATAAGAAGTTTGTGGATTTTCTTTTCTTCCCTAAAAAAAGATTTAAAATATACGTATTTAAATTGCACAAATGCATGTACACATTTGATTCCTATAATTTCAGGAAATAGTTTCACATATTTAAATATGTGAAAAATATAGCTTTAAAATATTTATTGACTATATTGTCTACATTTGATCTGAATTAAAAACAAAGTAAAAATGGATCTCGGTGTGTGTGTGTGTGTGTGTGTGTGTGTGTGTGTGTGTGTGCTATAATGTGTGAAAGGAGGCCTCTGGGCCATTGGTGGTAAGTCCTATTACTGACCTACAAACTCAGCCCTGAATCACTCTCATGATATTGCCATGGAATTAGATATTTTTGAAAAAAAATACAGAATGAGCGAAACACATGAAAAAGAATAATTTCAATTAAAATCATTTTCAAAATACGATATTTTTTGAACCTATAATATAAAGCCATATGCATTTCAGAAAGACTGACAGGAAGGTCATAAAGGCCAATCGAGGGAGAAAAATGATGCAAAGGCCGTGGGAAAGGGAACAGCTGTCACAGGGAAGCTACAAGGCGATGGAAGGACTGAGGAGAATCACCTCAGGGAGGAGCCCTTAACTGAGCTGGGATCAGAAGGAACCGAAGCATTTCCTTAGGGAGTGAGCTCCTTCCACCCTGACCAAGTCACAGCAGGCGTGACCTGCCCTCCCTGGCTTCTCCACAGCCCTCACAGTGAACAAGGGAGTGTCACTGGATTTGTAAATTATACTTTGCTTATCTATAATGACCTATTATTTGATAGGGGTTGAGAGCAAAGGAACAAGATTTTAAGTGGGACGGTTATTACTTTTAGAACCTGTCATTTTAAATGTAGCTCCACAAATGATGGAACATGGGAAGAGCATGTGGCAAACGTGACGCCTTGTGACTCTTAACAACAGTTAAGACGGTGCCCCACTCTCTGCACACGGTGTGAGCACAAGGAAGGTCTAGGTGTTTCCACGTGCGTGCTCCACCGTGTCACTGAAGTCCCTGCCAGCGTCTACTGCCAACACCCAGAGCCGTCAGACTTGTCAGGGTTAATACTCCACAGAATTCCGGCTTCTCGTTCTTCCAACCTGTCCTAAACAAATGTCATCAGAGAAGAGAGACTCTGTCTTTGTCAAGTTCTTCTCAAATTGTAGATTATGAAAAGTGTATGTATATGTATATGTATATATATATATATATAACTTTTTATTGGATATTTTTTATTTACATTTCAAATGTTATATTTTATCTCCTTTCCCAGGAGAAAAATATTTTTAAATTCACTAGATTTTGGATAATTGAAAAATAAATTGGCAAATGATGATTTAAAAAAAAAACAGTTTAGAAGAACTTCACTGAACTTAGTTTCTTTTAGAAGTCGTAATAACCACTTATTTATGACAGTGAGAATGAGAAACAACAAAACCACCAGTCACTAGACCTCGTGATGAAAAATATCTTGTCAGTTTTCATAAATAATCTTAATCAGACTTTAAGAAATAGATTCTTACAGATGCTAAATTTCTACAAATAAATATATCAGTGCTGGTTGTCACAGTGAATATTGGAAACACATTCATTTTTTATAAATGAATTGTAGGCCTAAAAGAACATACACTTTAATTATATGTTTAGGTGACAAGCTTCCTCTTGGCATTCCAGAGGAGGTAGGGGGAGAATATACATGAGACAGGGTAGGAGAAAAAGAACTCATACTCTCATGTTGGTCGTGATTTGAAGACTTTATAGTGCCCCAATCTGAACCATTGTCCCTTCTAGTAAAAACTAGAAAGACAAAAAGTACTCCATCTCGACATCTGAAATATTTGATTAAGAAAATTACTTTTGAAATCAACATGTGGTAAATAAAACAATTATTAAGGACATTAAAAATATGCAGACATATTTTATAGCAAATATATAGACTTCACAAAAATTATTGTTCTTAGATGCCCCCTGAACTCCAGGCATTCACTTGAGATAAACAGTAAGATATCAGACTTGGGATGCTGGAGGAGGACTCTAGGCTTCTGGGGACAAACAAAAATTACTTAGAAGATGAGTCAACTTCTTGCTGAGTTTACCTACAACAGCGAACAATGCTAGCTTTCTAAAATTTAATTTCTGTACAGCCTGTGAAGAAAGTTAAATGTATTTGGGTAGTTACACCTGTGGGCTCAGATTAAGGTAAGCTACTTGTTGAAAAGTACACAGGGTAGCTTTCTGTTATTTGGAACAAATAGGCTAATTAATCAACTAAATATGTCCTCAATTTAAAAACGAGACTTCTAGTAGACATCTGAAACCAAAGAAAAAGTTACAGCACAACTCACCCTGCTTGCAAAGCTCACCACACTCTCAGCTGTGCGCTGTGGTCCCAAGCTTGGGATCAAGGATTCTCTTTCCCTGATTCTTCTGCTGTGTCCTGAATTGTTGTAGAAACACCCAGAAGCAGTCAGGCCTGCAACAGGGCTTGGGGTGTACACATTAGGTGCAGATCCATTTGCCTCCATTTCACCAAAAGCCTTCCTCACGACCCCATCTTGCCTCTCCTTAAACCTGTGAGGATTAAAACGACAAAGCTCCTCATTTCTCATGAAGGATTTCTAAGGGACTGCCATCTAAAGTCGGCAGTAGAGTAGATGAGATTCCCCACCAAAAAAAAAAAATGTCTGAACACTGTCAAACAGCCAGACAAGTGCTGTGTACAGTTATGGTTTTTAAAATTGAACTGGAAATAATGATATTTCTAGAGTCAAACAGTGCAGGAAGCAGAGAAATGGTTGTAACTAATGTGTGGCTTAGCAGGTTAAACTGCTGCTGTTGGGATTACCCTGCTGTAAGATTTTTGATGGTGTTCTTAGAAACACATGTATTTGCCAGGGAACCATGTGAGATTATGGCCATTACCACTTCATTACATAGTGGGAACTAATACACACTAAGGGCAGTTTCTGAGGCAGCTCGTCCCATGCTCGCCAAGTCTCCAGAGACATTACTAGACTGCTTTGTCTCCACACATCTTCCCATTGGTCAAGGAATCACTTTAACCAGTTTAGAATTATGTTTTTCTTCACCCTCTTGTTAACCTTCCCCCATATTGATCATGACTTCACACAACACAGAGAAATTTAGACTGCTCTCACCAAACCTACAGGCCCATTGTGCATTGTTTCTAACCTTTCTGCCTAGCCAAGCCCTGCACATCTTTCAGTCAATCATGTACAGAGGAAGTCCACAGAGAAAGAGAGAATATTTCTTGAAAATACATCTGACAGAGGATTAATAATTAGGTTATATAAAGAACGAGAGAGAGAGAGAGAGGGGGGGGGGGAGAGAGAGAGAGAGAGAGAGAGAGAGAGAGAGAGAGAGAGAGAGAGAGAATTATATCAACCAACCAGACCCCCAGAGCTCCTAGGGTCTAAACAACAACCAAAGAGTACACAGGGATGGACCCACGGCTCCAGCTGCAAATGTAGCAGAGGATGGCATTGTCTGGCATCAATAGGAGGGGAGGCCCTAGGCCCTGTGAAGGCTCAATGCTCCAGTGTAGGGGAATGCTAGGGTGGTGAGGTAGGAGTGGGTGGTTGGGAGAGCACCTTCATAGAAACAGGGAAAGGGAGTATGGAGTAGGGGGTCTGTGGAGGGGAAGCCTGGAAGGGGGATAACATTTGAAATGTAAATAAATAAAATAAATGATAATAATAATAATAATACACAAATTAAGAGGTCTCTATCTTGAGAGAGGAAAAAAAAAAAGCCTGAGAACTTGACCCATAGCTGAACCCAAGCTACACCTGTGTACCAGGAAGGACCCCAGGGCTTGTCCTTGGCCAGAGTTACTCCCTAGCTACTTCCTGGCAACAGTTAATCAAAGATTAGTCTGATCCAGATGTACTTTAAGACCGTCTGTGATTATATACTGTCTCGCCTCAGAGCACTCACCTGTCAGCTTACAATAGTCATTCAATTAGATACTTTCAGGCTGGACACCCCCTACTTACTCACATTCCCCATAAAATGTTGCCCTGCTGAGGGTTCGAGACTACTCCGCCTTCCTGTCCTCCTGTGTTAGGGTTGTGTTAGAAGAGAACCCATGTCCGAACTTATAATAAAGAGACCCTAATTCAATTACATTAAAAATGGCTCCTTGGTGTTGGCCTTTTGGGGTTCACAAACACCTCCTGACACAGCAAAATAAAAGCAAATTACTCATTCAGAAATGGGCCTGGGATCTGAATAGAGGATTCTCAAATGAAGGGAAAACATGGCTAAGAAATATCTCAAGAAATATCCCTAGCAATTAGGGAAATGCAAATTCAAGACAATGTTAAGATATCAACTTACCATTTTTCAGGAAAATGGATGGAACTAGGAAATATCATCTTGAGTGAGGTGACCCAGACCCCAAAGGACATGCGTGGAATGTACTTATAAGTGGACATTAGCCATTAAAATTCAGGATGAACACACTACAGTCCACAGACCCAAAGAAGTCAAATAACAGGTGTAGAGGTATCTGTGTTTTAGCTCATGTGGACCCAAAGAAGCCAAAGAGGGCCCAAGGGAGGATGATTGAATCTTTCTCAGAAGGGAAAATAAAAAGATATCAGAGGTGTATGGAGGGAGGGAATGGATGGGAAGGGGGTAGGAAGGGGGGCAGGACAGGGCAGGGAAGTATCAGGTGTAGGGAGAGCAGAGGAGAGAGAATGGGAATCTGCCGTGGGACATCTCTAGGATGTGCCAGAGACTGGGGATGGTGGTGGTGGGGGAGAGGCTTCAGGGTGTCTATAGGGGCAACTCCAGCTGACACTGCTAGCAGTGGGGATATGGATCCTGACGTGGCCACTTCCTGTAGCCAGGGAGGACTGTTAGTGGAAAGATAAGGACAGAAATCCATTTGCAAAACCTTTGAGCCAAAATTTGTCCTACCTTCGAGATGTACAACGACAAAGCTAGAGCACAGACTGAGGGAATGGCCAATCAATGACTGCCCCAAATTGAGATCCATCCCATGGCAAGAACCAATCCTGGACACCATTAATGATATTCTATTATGCTTGCAGACAGGGGCCTAGCATAACTCTCCTCTGAGGGCCTATACCTAACAGCCAGTGGAAAGATATGCAGAGACACACACCTAAACATTAGATGGAGCTAGGAGAGTCTTGTGGAAAAGTGGGGAAGGATTGAGGGATCTGAAGAAGACAGGGACTCTAAAGGAAGACCAACAGAATCAACTAACCGGGACCTTTGGGGCTCCCAGAGACTGAACCATCAATCAAAGAGTGAGATGGTCTGGATCTAGGCCCCCTGCACATAGGGAGCAGATGAGCAGCTTGGTCTTCACGTGCGTTCCCCAACAACTGGAGTGGGAACTGTAGCCTGCCTGTGGATCCTGTTCTCCTGACTGGACTACTTTGTCTGGCCTCAGTGGGAGAGGATGTAGCCTGGCAGTGACTTAGTGTGCCAGGGGGTGAGGTGAGAGAGTCAGGGAGTGGAGGAGTCGGGGAGTGAGGGTGATATAGAGGGCACCCCCTTCTCAGAGGAGAAGGGGAGGAGGGATGAGGGGGGTCTGTGTGAGGGAGGCACTGGGAAGAGGGGGGGTGATATTGAGCTGTAAAGTGAATAAAGGAAGAAAGAAAAAAGAGAGAGAAAGAAAGAAAGAAAGAAGAAAGAAGGAAGGAAGGAAAGAAAGAAAAGAAAGTGTCAGGGTCCAGCCTTGACACAGGATCAGAGTTCTCAACTGGAAGCAAGGATATCTGGAAGGTGCATAATAAATACAGACTACTTTTTGGGTACAAACTGACAGGCACTTTTTCAAGGCTTAAAGTTTCCCATTCTCCCTCTGTGCCCCCCCCTTCTCAGCTTGAGCCTGCACACACTCTGCTTTACTCCTGTGCACTTTTCTTTTCTCAAACTTCCACACTCCTACACAACTCTGCATTCCCTGTTCACTCACACACTCACACACACACTCTTCACACACCTCACATTCTCTCTTTACTCACTCTCCACATTCTCTGTCTCTGTCTCTGTCTCTGTCTCTGTCTCTCTGTCTCTCCCCGACCCCCCCCCTCTTCTCACACTCTCACTCGCTCTCCACTCACCGCATGCATGCCTCACTCTCACCTCACTCGCTCTCCACTCACCGCATGCACGCCTCACGTTCTCCTCACTTGCTCTCCACTTGCTCACTCGCCTTTTTCTTGCCCCAGTCTTTTATTGATACTCCAAAAAGCAGGTAGAAAAAAAGACATTGTATAATTATTGCCAAATCAAATTCAAAAGAATAGCCACATCCCACTCAGAATCAAGAATTGCAATTGTTCCCCCAAAGTTTCAAGCTTCTTCTATTCCCAAGCCAGTGGCCAAATTAATAATAATTGCAAACATCATTATTTAACCTTTAACTTTTGACTTATTATACTTCAGAGCTCAGTGTTCTGAAGTCAGTTAGTTGCATTTTCCTGTGAAGCTCTAGTGATAAATGACATGGGCAAAACTGCCAGGCAGTGGCCAGAAAGAATCAAGTTAACCCTTAACTCAGTAGTTCCGCTAGCCTTCTGCTTCTGCACACTGCACACAATGACTCTCCTCAGAGTCCCAGTGTTTTGACTTAGTTTTACTAGTATATAATTTTATGTATTCTATATTTTCTTATCCAGGAACCACTCTCAAATGTTGTGCAAAAATTATTTCATAACTTCAATAGCTTTTTCCTTTCTCAGGGTTCCACTGTTGGCTGTGTTTCATTTTCTAATATTTCTTCAAACTTTCTTTGCAAGTTAAATATTAATCTGGAAATACCATTGTGCAGTTAGATGAGAGCATTGTTTCCAAGATGAGAGTGTACAATATGGACCTGTGCTGTGCCCCTATGCCTCGATTTTTAATTGTTTAAGAATAATCACATCAAGGAACATCTAGTTTCACAGAATCCACCAGAGCGGAAGGAGATAGAAGTAGGTACATCGGATAAAATAGAATAATTATGCACACCAAGGCCAACTAAAAAGCAGTCATACATAAATGAACTCTATACAACCATTGTCCAGGGAGGGCTAAGGTTAGGAGAAATGGGAACAACTGCTTTTTTACAAAGAGCTGCCATGGGCTACGGAGATGTCTTAATCATGGCCTACTGTTAGCAGTCCCCTTTTCCAGATGGTGGGTCTCTTGGAGGGATGTGTCTCCTGCTTCTGAGAGTCCCAGATGCCATCCTTTTTTTTTTTTTACAGGTTGCCATAGGCTTCTGAGATGTCTCTATCCCGGCCTGCTGCTGGCAGTCCCTGTCATGGTATGCTGTCCCCAGCATACCCTAGGCAGAAAAGCAAAGATCGACAAAACTGCTGGCAATTGTTGGAGAGAATGCACAGAAAAGGGAACGCTTGTTTACTGTTGGTGGGATTGCAAACAGGTGCAGCCAAGAGTATAGCAAACCCTCAAAGAAGCTGCATACAAATCTGCCCTGTGACCCAGCTCCGTCACTCATTGGCGTATGCCTAACTGAATGGGCATTCCATAGACACTTGGCAGTGTTCACTGCCACTCTAGCCACAATAGCTAGGGAAGGGGAACAACTTAAAAGTCTCGAGTGGATGAGTGGATAGGCAAGTAGTGGGACCAACACAATGGAATGCGGTTCCGCTGTGAAAAATCATGGAATTTGTAGGCAGGACGGGTGGACCTGGAAAATAGAGTAGGTAGGGCCACAGGATATATAAATAAATTCTGAATGTTTTCTTCCTCACCCCTGCTTCACATTTTCAGGTGAGTATAGGATGTTGGGTAACTACGGAAAAGAAGAAAGTAAGGAACCATGGGAGTGGGACAAAAGATTGAGGCATACAAGTACGGGTAATTTAAAGGGAGAGAATGTGGAAAATGGTGATAGTTTTAATTGGGGAAGGGGGAGGGTTGTCAATGCAAAAGGACAGGGAAGGAGGGTGCCAACAATCCACAAATGATCATATTACCTATTTTCTTAAAATTGGGTATAATACATACAAATCAATGCATACTCATGTAGCTTAAATGAAATTCTCACACCTGTACTGACTGAACCACCTTGAGACATAGACTACTTAACGAAACCCCAATACCAGGCATGAGAAGCTTCCTCTTGAGTTATTGGTCAGGGTTGTCCAAGAGATTCCCAAAGTGTTATAGGCTAATTGCTCCTGCCTTTGGTTGCCTCCCCAAAGAAGGTCAGTATTGCTGAAGAGACTGGAGGCTCACAGCTAGATCTGTCCTGAGACTCTTCTATATGAGGATTAGCTTTCACAGGACCTGAAAGTGTTGTACAACTTTTGAAGGGAGGGAAGTGACCAGTAGTCCTACCAAGCCGTGAAGCCTATGGACTTCAATGATGATCAGCATTGTACAAAAACCCTAAGGAAAGAGGGCAGGGAATAAAGGAGCAGTAAGGATGTTTGCAAACGCTGAAAGCAATCATGTCAGCTATCTACCTGAAAATAAGTACAATCCATCATGCTGGTGGGCATATAAACACACACACACACACACACACACACACACACACACACACACACACACAGTTTAAAGGAAAAATTCCCATCTGGGCTGACAATGTTCCCTCCAAGAGTCAAAGACCATTTAACAACCTCCACTCCCAAACACTAGGTATGAGAAGCCCCTTTTAGAGTTGTTGCTTAGTGTTGTCCAAGAGACTCTCAGCAGGCCATTGCTGTCATCCTTGGTTGTCCCCTAGAGGAGGAGGGTAAGTCCTGCTTACTGGAGACACCAACATTTTTCTAATTAAACCTAAGGTCCGAGGAGAGAAGTCCTGGATGGAACTGGAAACCTAGCCAACCACTCTGAACTAGGGGTGTCATGGATCTTGGAGGGAAACCCACCAGTGCCATGTTAGCTATTAAAGGAACATAATTTCTAACTGTATCCTAAATATTTATCCTTACATCCCAGAATAAGGTCAAGTAGAATCCCTCATCAAAGTGACTGCTCTTTGTAACAGATGGACTCAGTGCAAAGAAACCACATTGCTAGTCAAAATACAAAGAAAAACGGATTGAGTGGTGCACAGCCCAAGATGAGGCATCTACCACAACAATTTCTGCCATGAAGGCTTGGGGACATCACAGAAGAGGGGGTGGGAACAAGCGTAAGAGTGAGAGCAACAGGAAGTTTGCTTAGACAAGACCTGAAGAAGGGTGACAGCAATAGACATGCTACCACGGAAGAGGGAGGTGTCATAAAGCCTAAGGCTATACAAAGAACAGTAAATGACTGAAGGATGTTGAGAGCAGGAAAAATAAGTTTTTCCCAGGGAAAAAGCCTCCAGTATCCAATACCAAGTAATCAGCTCTGAAATGAAACATTATACGGACTGGAGCCCGGACACACACACACACACACACACACACACACACACACACACACACACACCAGAAACTAGAGAAAAAGTCATAGGCCATGAAGTTGAGTGAAATCAAGGAATTCACATGGTAGATGTTGAAGGTAGGGAGGAGAAGAGTAAAATGATATAATTTTATTTTAATAAAATTTTTTTAAAAAAATTCAGAGAACAGTTTTTTTTCATATAATTTTCCTAGCATTTACATCAAAGAGCAAAGGTGAAAATAAATTTCCAGAGGGTTTGAATGTGGGCCATGTGTAGCAACAATTCCTTAAAAATTCATGAGAGCCCGGAAACCGGGAAAGGGAATAACACTCGAAATGTATATAAGAAATACTCAAGTTAATTAAAAAAAATTCATGAGAATTCTGATCTGTTATTTTATATAGAATATTTGTCTGAAATCGTATAGTATGAGGATATCGTGGGGACAAATGCTGTGGAAACCAAAACTTGGAATTTTTTTATTTTTAAAATCGGGTTAACATTTTAAGAGAAAGTGTATTTACTAACATTATTTTCCAAAACTATATTCTCTATATCGATTTCATGTCATGCAATCTCATGAATGTTTTAAGTAACAGTTACTCTTCAGAGACAGACTGCCTACATTTTTTCCTGTCATTTACTTTTGTACTCACTTTAGCTGTTCAGGGGGTGGAGAATTTCTCTTCTCTAACCTTTCTGGATAGGAATCTTCATGTGGTTTTGGTTTAGCTTTATATGAAGTTTGACAGGCCATTTCTTCTGGCCATTCGGGTTGCAGATTTGTGAATGACAATTCCTGTGGACTGTTGAATGAAGTATTTTGGGTTTTAAGTACGTCATGGAAAGTTTCTCCATTTCCCGCTTTCATCTGAAAGAAATTCGAAAGTATTTCTAAAGTTTGTGATAATTACAGATGTTATTTATTTAAGTCCTCCAGTTTTGAGTCAAAGATTTTAAAAGCTTAAGTGTGTGAGAAGTGTAGTCTTAAAACACGTATCAATAGTATCGTGTGTAATTTTCTGAATTGTAAAAAGCATGGACCAGGCTTATGTGTGTCTTTGTGTTTGTATGTGGTGTGGAGGGTAACAGTAGGTTCTGGTTATTAGAAGTAATTCCTCCATAACTGAGTTACGTACTCGGCCCCAAACCATTCTCATGTCAGTGCCCGTGAAATTAGATATTTTGAAAAAGTCACAGGATGAATGAAAAGTATTAATAGTGAATACTTTTCATTAAAATAGTTTTCAGAGTATGTTATACTATGGACTTAGAATATGAAATTACAAGTGCTTCAGAAAGGCTCCTGCCAGTCATCTGGTGGCTGTTAAAGCAATGATCTAAGGAGATCAAAGCCACAGCAAAGCTGTCACAAAACCCGAGGGGTGTGTAATTGTTGTTACACAGCAGCTACTAGACAGCCAGCAGAGGGAGGACTGAGAAGAATCTACTCTGGAAGGCACTGTTAACTGAGCTGGGATCAAAATGAACTGAAGCATTTCCTTAGGGAGTGAGCTATTCTAACCAAGTCACCACAGATGTAACCTGCCCTCTCTGTGAACAAGCCACACAGCCCTTAAAGGGAACAAGGGAGTGTTGTTGAATTTGTAAGTTATAGTTTACTTCATCTATAAGAACTTATTATTTGATAGGGTTGAGTGCAAATGGGCATTATTTTCAAGTGTGAGAAGTTTAAATGTAAATTTTGACCAGAGGATATTATGTAATAGTGGTTTGAAAACCTGTCATTCTTTAATATTTGTACTGGCTGGTTTTGTGTGTCTACTTGACACAAACTAGAGTCATCAGAGAGGAAGGGGCCTCAATTGAGGAAATGCCTCCATGAGACCCAGCTGTAGAGCATTTTCTCAATTAGCGATCAATCGGGGAAGGCTCAGTCCATGGTGAGTGGAGCCATCCCTAGACTGGTGGTACTGCGTTCTAGAAGAAAGCAGGCCAAGCAGGCCATGAGGAACAATTCAATAAGTAACAATCCTCCATGGCCTCTGTATCAGTTCCTGTCTTCAAGTTCCTGCCCTGTTTGAGTTCCTGTCCTGACTTCCTTTGGTGGTGAATAGCATAGAATCATGAGACTGGATAGGAAGTATAAGCACAATAAACACTTTCTTCAACCTAAAAAGAAAGTATAGGTGTTCCCACATGGGTGTTCTACCACCCTACTACAAATCGGATTTCTCAGCATCCAATAGCTACTTTCAGAGCAAGCATGCATGCTAGGAAATAACACTACATGGGTTTCCAGTTCGCATTCTAATGCTTCTCAACCAAATGTCAGTGGAGAAGACAGAATCTGACCTTTTCAAGGTTTTTCTCAAACTGGAGGTTATAAAACAAAATGAATATGGTTTAATTCACTAAATTTTGGGTAATTGAAATAAATTGGCAAATGTTGGATCTGAAGAGATGATCCAGAGGAGGACTTTACAGAATTTGGTCTCTTTGAAAGAAGCCCAAAGTAAGTAAGAGTAACTTATTAATGACAATGATAGTGAGAAGGGACATAAAAACACCAGTCACCAGGACTCCCAAGTAGGAAGATTTCTTGTCAGTTTTCATAAATAAGACTCTAAACAAAGAAAATATTAAAAATACTACATTCCCATTAATATACCAAGTGTTATTTGTCACAATTAAATTGGAAAACAATATAAAGAACTATTAATTAAAAAATGAATTGGAGTTCTGAAAGAATCTATATTTTAATCATATACTTTGTTCACAAGATTCCTCTTGGAATTTCAGAGGATGTAGGAATCTATACTTCTGAAACTGGATAGGAGAAACAGAATTCATATTTTCATGTTATTTGTGATTTGAAGACTTTTTATATAGCTTTCTCCTCTGAGTCATCATCCTTTCAAGGAAAAACAAGGAAAAAACCCAAAGATTCTTTCATTTTGACAATTGAAATATTTGATTAACAAAATTACTTTTGGTTGGTGGTCAGAACACAAGCCCCTAATCCCAGCACTCAGGAGGCAGAGGCAGGTGGATCTCTGAGTTCAAGGCTAGCCTGGTCTACAGAGTGAGTTCCAGAACAGCCAAGGCTACACAGCAAAACCATGTCTCAAATCAAGAGGGAGAGAGGGAGAGGGAGAGCAAGAGAGAGAGAGAGAGGGAGAGAGAGAGAGAGAGAGAGAGAGAGAGAGAGAGAGAATTACTTTTATTATAAGATTATGCAGCAATAATCACACTGAAAAAAATTGAAAGCAATATGTGATAAATGAGACAGTCATTAAAGACATTTTTCTTCAAGTATACAGATTTCTTAAAAAGTATTCTCAGGAAAAAATATTCTCAGATTTCTTTAACTGGAGGCATACATATGAGATACTCAATACGATGTCAAACTTGGGATGCTGGGGGAATATATTGAGTCTACTATGACCCTGAGCCCTAACAACACCACTTAAAAATCTGATCCAATATCCAACACAGTTTACCTGTAATGACATAGACATGGTAATTTTCTAATATTTAATTTTCATATGCCTATAAAGACATGCACCAGAATAAATATAAATAACTAATGACTCAAGTGACTATTTGTTGTAAATGCAGTCTCAAAGGATTTTTAAAAATGTATACAATTGGTTTCTTTATTAACACAAAATTGTGAGATTAGTTTCAGATGAATCAATTAATCAACTTACTATGCCACCCAATTAAAAATGCAATTATATATGACACCTGAAACCAAAGAAAAACAGCATAACTCACCCTGTTTAGGTAGCTCAATGAGCTCTCAAAGGGCTGTGACCTCGAGCTTGTCATCAAGGGTTCCCTTTGCAGGAAATCTCTACTGTATCCCAAACTGTTGTAGAGTTGTCCAGATTCAAACCCTGGGGCAGAGTTCATCACGCACATATTCAGTGCAGAACTATAAGACTCCACTTTATTAAATTTCCTCCTCATGGACCTATCTTGTCTGTGCTTAGACCTGTGAAGATCCCCAAAGGCAAACATAAGTTTTATTGTTATCAAGGACCAGCCTCAGCTTGGAGAGGGGTTTTGAGGAAAGGGTGTCTAGGAGCTGAGAAAGACTTATTCAAGGCCAATCATGAGTTACAAGCTGGATGGCCTATGTCTGCTAGTGACAGCTTTCCAGGTACCTCTCTCCTGAGACAGCTCTCTCTTGCAATTCCAGAAACTCTCTGAATAGCTCCTATCTTGCAGATCAAAATTCCAGTCTTTTATTTATATATAATTCAGCCATTACCCCAGGTTCCCTTTTGACCATCCCATAAATCAGCAACCCATGACCCCAGCACCCTGATTCTTACAAGAAGACAACAAACACATTTTTTTTAATGTTTCTGATAGATTCAGAGATTTGCCTGGTTTTGTAAGCACAAGCAATAAGCTAGTTGAGTGGGATCTTGCCCTGAGATTACCATTTCTACCATGCCTGGGTCTAATCTAGCTCTGTCCCAGGCTGACCTTGAAATCAGGAATCTGCCTGCCTTTGTATCTGCCTGTCTTTGTAATTTCCTGACAAGCTGGTTCACAGTGCAAGTGCCTCTGTTATTTTAGGTCTGTGAAGCAACTTATACAGTTCATATTGCAACCTTATATTTTGCATAGTTAAGAAATTATATATTTTTGAACTCAAGTTTTCAGATTTCTTTTCCATAGCCCTAGGGCTATCCTGAAACAAACCCTCTAGTGGAAACACCAAGTAATACAGTTGAGAGTCCATTGGCAATGGAATGTGTTAGAATGTGGCCACCTGTGTAGCATTTGTACTATATACTTTGGAGCTTATGTTATCATACTCAAATAACAGTTGAACTTTTGATTCATGGATATTCTGATCTGCAGAGTATAACTAAACAAAATGTACATTATTGAAGATATTGTGAGGGAAGGCACCGTGCAACTCAAACCTGGAAAATGATAGCAACTATTCTTGAGTGAGTGCATTAAAGGAAAGTTCACTCAGTCAGACTGCTTTCCAGAATTATATTCTCTAGTTTGATTTCTCACAATGGAATCTCATCAATGGCTTTCACTAACAATCATTTTTCAGAGACAAATTGCTAACTTGCCTTCGTCGTCCTTGAGATGATGAATTCGTCATTGCTACCCATTCTAGACAGGGATCCTTACACTGTTTTGATTCTGCTTTATATAAGTCTAGATGAGTTGTTCTGTCTGAGTGTTCCTGAAGGTCCTAATGTTTACTATTTTGCTGAGACATTAGCCACACCCTCACTTCCTGGACTTGTGCTGTCACCGATTATCATGGAGTCATTAACATTGGCAGAGAAGACATTCCCCGATAACCTTAGCAGGGAGAATATTTTAGGAAGGAGGACCAGAAAGGGTATATATCCCTCAAGCCCAGCAACTATCAACACTTGTGGAGGCCCATGTTCTGCTGGCTCTGTTTCAGGGGCAGGAAACTGTGTTACACCATTCCTTCCACATGGCCAAGCAAGACTTGGTGTATTTTCCCATGAAAGACTTCTAACAGTGGCAAAAGAGCAAAGACATTCCCCGCCAAACAACATCTGAACATTGAACTGGAAATAATTATGTTTTTGGATTGCAAACTAAAAAGAGATGCAATGCAGGAGGCAGGAAAATGGCTGTCACACGTGTGTGCCTCAGCAGGTTAAACTGCTACCTGCTAAAATGGCCCTTGTATCTGCCAAGAAGCAGTGTGAAGTAACTTCCTTGATTACAGTGGCAATTAAACAAAACTTTTTAGACAGCTCATCCCATGCTTACCAAGTCATCAGGGATGGGAGCACACCATTTTGTCTCTATACATCCTTCTTGCTAGACAAGGACATGTTTTATTCACTCTTAAATCATGCTTTTCTTCACCATCGTGCTAACCTTTGCCTACATTGCAATCCTGTCTTCATACAGCACAGAACAACTAAAGAGGACCACCCCTACAAACCCTCTAGCGGAAACATTAAGTAATACAGTTGAGAGTCCATTGGCAATGGAATGTGTTAGACTGTGGCCACCTGTGTAGCATTCGTACTATATATTTTGGAGCTTATGTTATCATACTCAAATAACAGTTGAACTTTTGATTCATGGATATTCTGATCTGCAGAGTATAACTAAACAAAATGTACATTATTGAAGATATTGTGAGGGAAGGCACCGTGCAACTCAAACCTGGAAAATGATAGCAACTATTCTTGAGTGAGTGCATTAAAGGAAAGTTCAGTCAGACTGCTTTCCAGAATTATATTCTCTAGCTTGATTTCTCACAATGGAATCTCATCAATGGCTTTCACTAACAATCATTTTTCAGAGACAAATTGCTAACTTGCCTTCGTCGTCCTTGAGATGATGAATTCGTCATTGCTACCCATTCTAGACAGGGATCCTTACACTGTTTTGATTCTGCTTTATATAAGTCTAGATGAGTTGTTCTGTCTGAGTGTTCCGACTCCAGATTTGTACACCTGAATTCCCACGGGTTTATGAACAAGGCATTGTGGTTCCCTAGTACATTATCGAAAGTTTCCTGGTCTTCTCTTGTTATCTGAAAGAAATTGAAAAGATATACTTTCTTTTAATTGTGCTAACAATAAATGATATGTGTTTGATTCTTCTAGCTATGGGCAGTAACTCTGAATGTTTATGTATGTGTGTTTGTGTTTGTGTGCAGAATTGTCAAAGTCAGTCTGGAGGTTAAACCTCTAGGGCTCTATCTACTCAGCCCCAAACCATTCTCATGTCAGTGCCCATGGAATTAGATATTTTGAAAAAGTCACAGGATGAATGAAAAGTATTAATAGTGAATACTTTTCATTAAAATAGTTTTCAGAGTATGTTATACTATGGACTTTGAATATAAAATTACAAGTGCTTCAAAAAGACTCCTGCCAGTCATCTGGTGGCTGTTAAAGCAATGATCTAAGGAGATCAAGGCCACAGGAAAGCTGTCACAAAACCCGAGGGGTGTGTGATTGTTGTTACACAGCAGCTACTAGACAGCCAGCAGAGGGAGGATTGAGAAGAATCTACTCTGGAAGGCACTGTTAACTGAGCTGGGATCAAAATGAACTAAAGCATTTCCTTCGGGAGTGAGCTCCTCCCATTCTAACCAACTCACCACAGGTATGACCACCCTCTCTGTCTTCCACATAGCCTCAGAGTGCGCAAGAAAATGTCTTTAAATTTGTACGTTATAGTTTGCTTCATCCACAATAATTATTTGTTAAGGTTATGTGTAAATGAGACTTATTTCAAATGGTGAGCTAAATACCCTTTTAGGACATAATATAACCATAATTTGAGAACCTATTATTCTGTACTATTCATTCCACAAATGTCATATGGAAAAATCACAAACTTTTCTAATAAACAGAATGTGGTAAGATTCAAGCCCTGTGACGTCTAACAGTTGACATCTAGAGTATTTTGCATCAATGTCATTACTGTGTTGTGACAGCATCAGACGACCAGGAAAGACTAGGTGTTTCTACATGAGTGCTCTGCCACCCGACTGCAGATGAAACCACCATCAGCACCTAACACCAATATCCAAAGCAAGCAGGTACATTAAGGGACAAGACTCCAGCCTTCTACCTTCACAATCTATTCCAACCGAATGCCATGGGAAAAGAAATGATCTGTCTTTGTCAAGATTTTCCCAATCTGTAGATTTTAGAATGAAGTGAATGCTGTTTAGTGCATTAAACTTTGGAGAATTGAACAATAAATTGTCAAATGATAAATATGAAATTGCCCAGTGTAGAATTTCACATAACTTAGTCTTCTTTAAAGAATGTGATACTATTGAGGAAAGAAGTTTCATATCACGTCCTTTCAATTCAGATTCTTAGAATTCTGTAAATGTTTTTATTTTTATTTTTTTTAAAAATTTAGGAACTATAGAATAATGGGAAACAAGGATACATAAAACTTCAAGTATAGTTGGTAAATTACATTACTTGGAGATAGTCATCTACCACCTCTGATATTACACTCTAGAAAGAGTCCAGTATTCAGCAATGATCCCTAACCCTTTGGAGGAAGAAGTTCTGTGTACATATTCTATTTAGGGCCAACTTTATTATTATTGTTGTTGTTGTTAAATACTATTATCAGTGTGGAATGTGACTAAAAATCATAATCACTGAATTTTATTTGGAACTGGCAAAATAACAGATATGGGAATTCTACAAATGACCAGATTTCATTTTACTATTTACTATTTCACATTTACATATGCTAATTTTCTCAATTAAATCATCCTCTCAAGTTAACCTCATATTTGTGATATGGAAACAGTCATGCAACGTTTTAAAGTGGGGATATCTGGTTTTGTTGGAGACTTAGTTGTGTCATGTGATGTTTCCCTGGAAGCTGTCTTATGAAAGGATGTTTCTCTGAAGCAGACACATAAGAGGATTTTTTTGTTGTTGAGAACAGACATGTGGTGTTTTTCTGGAAACTTTCTGATGAAAGCACAAGTGATGCTTCACTAGAGCAGATGCTTGAGAGGACATGTGATGTTTAGAATAAATATGTAACTCAACAGACAGTGGATGACACTGTGGCATGCCTCATAACTCCTTGCTGGTTTTTGTTGGGTTTCACCGATGCTGACCTTTCCGGATGGCATTCTTGCATTGGTTCACCTTGCTTTCCTCACTGATCTTCGCTTATTGTGACTTCCTAGAGAGAAATGTACTAAAGAACCTCTGGTAGTATTCTGGCTGTTTCTTGCTGCTTCTGCAGACTCCTGCCTAGCAGGCAGAGCCTTGTGGTTTCTTCTGGATCTAGCCGCTGCTACTGATTTGTGTTTGGTGTTGGCTCAGTAGCCTGGACCTCTGGTGCTAACTTACGTTTGATGTTTTGCTAATGAACTGGAATGCTGACAAGGAAGATTAGAATCACACCAAAGAATTATTTCTAAACAGATCTACATTTCCTATTAACCTTTCTTTTCCCTTACCTCTGGTGAGTGGTGGGCTAAAAGGGAGATTGGAGAATCATTATTAAAGTAGGTTTTGAAAAACCTAATCCTACAATGTTTCTTGCTTGGTTTTGAGATATCAACTCTGTTTTGAGATAAAAGAGAATCAATTGCTTGTTCTTTTTATAGAACTTCTATAGTTTTATACAAAACTAACAATGTTTTCATTAATATCAACTTGGTAGTATTTTTAAAACATTTTACTTATTGTTAAAGCACTGAGGGATTTATTTATCAAACTGACTCTTTTGGGTCCCCTAACTCATAGAAAAGTACCTTATGTTGTGGTTCATCAGTTGGAATATTCATTTCAAATTGCCTGGCATTCGAAAGTTCAGAGAAACTGTGATCTCCATTTTCATACGCAGTTGATGTTTTTGTTGGTTTAAAACAGTTTTTACTTCTACAAGAATGTAAAGATTGAATTAATGGCAACTTCTCTAGAGTAAACATAAAGCATATGTTATGTGCAAACACAAAAATCAGTAAATTATGATTCTTACTTGTTCAAACTAACTTTATTGGAAGGCATTTAAAAATTATAACTTCAAGTAAATAATATGAAGGAATTTCTTAAGACACACAGCATGAAAATAGCTCACATTGGTGCCTAATGATGAGTCATCAGATATGGAACTTTTTGTGTAAGTCTCATGAACTGAATTCAGTCCCCAGGATCCCCAAAAAGGAAAGATGAAAATTAACATTATGGCATTGTTTTCCTACCATGAACACATACATACACATCCCTATGAATAATACAAATCCTTTTATTCACATTATCTATCATTATCTATGTATCTATCTATGTATCTATGTATCTATGTATCTATGTATCTATGTATCTATGTATCTATGTATCTATCTATCTATCTATCTATCTATCAATCATCTATTTGTCATCTATATATATCCCTATGTATCTCTCTTTATATGTATCTATATCTACATTTATCTATCTTTATCTCTCTATTTATCTATATCTATCTTATCTATATATCTATCTGTTGACAGCTTTCCTTCTCTGCTCATTTATATCCAAGGGATCAACCAGGTCTTCATGGAAACATTGGAAAATACCAAACATGAGATGAGTCAGATCTTATTTCCATTCTTTATTCACTAAACAATATAGTACCACGAATTCTGCTTAAAACTTGAATTATAATGGAACTATGGTTGCTCTCCACTGACTGACAGCAAGATCCAAGTGCCTAACTCATTGAACTTGGAGAGATTGAGCCTGTACAGAACGTCACCCCTGTGTTCTAGAATATTTGGTATGGGAAGGAACTTTGCAGGCTATCAAAAGAGAAACATAAACACCAACCCAGTCATATAACCTTTGATCTGCAATGCTGCCCTATCTGCAAAGTATACTAGGGCAATAGTGGCATAGAGCTTGTAGAAATAACTGACCAATAAAATTGACTTAAGGTCAACTCCATAGGATGAAACCTGTATCCAACACTACTTGGGTGACCAAGACCCAGACAGTAGAGAGCCCAGAGACCTAGGGTGAAACCAAATCTATTGTTCTTTTAAAAAATAGGAATGAAATAATTCTTAGTGGTATTCTGCTATACTCATAGATCAGTGCCTTATTCAGCCACCATCAGAGATGCTGCCTCCTGCAACAGATAGGAACAGATTTAGAGACCCACAGCCAGACAGCACACAAAGGAGTGGGGAGAAAGAGTGGGAGGGACAGGGGAAGGGAGGGAGAGAGAGAGGAAAAAGAAAACTAGCCTACAGATGATAAAGTTATTGGTAAACATGGCTATGTGATATGTAAGTAGTATTGTTTGTATAAGGGATTTGAATATACATAGTGTTGCAGTTTGGAAAGTGATATGCCTGTAGATTTGAGAGTAAAGACTTGGTCTCTATCTGGTGCTTCTGATTAAAGCACTGCAGTCCTTGTAGACATGGGAATTGGCTTGAAAAGCAGGCTCTAAGGGAAAGTGTGATTGGCTTATATGCTGATGCCTCTTTTGACTCTTTCTGCTTCTTGGACTATGAGAAGTGAATGACATGGGCAGGCAAGCTAATGCTGCAATGGAAGGTTCTACCCTCTGCCATGCCTTCTCCACCAAGACTGTCACCATTGTTTCAAATCATGTTGTAGAATAAAATCTTCCTCCCTTAAGTTTTTTTAACATGTATTTGACTGAAGACATGATAAAAAGTAAAGTACATGGCTATGGGTTTCTGCCAAGTTTCCTTAAATCCATGCCCTCCTGATGCCAAGGGCTGAGTAGAGTGTTTGTTTGTGGGACTCATTCCACACCCACAACAGTTGCTTTCTTCCGGGTAAAGTATCCTTTTAAAACCAAGTAAAAATATCATAGAAAGTTTAGTATTTGTACACTAAGGAGAGCTATAAGGCCTTTAGAACTTGAATTTAGTCATCACTTCAAGATGGAGCCAGCAATGGTGAGAAGATCTGCATTTATTTCCCCAAATGAATGTTTCATAGACCAATCATAACTTTCCTTAACTTAGGCAAGTTAATGTCTCTTGGATGTCCCATAACAGCTGCGTGCTTCCTTGGTTCCCCACCTAGTCAAACCAAATACTATTGTCCTTTTAAAAAAAGAAAATAGTGATAAAAATGACCCTTCATGGTATACTGCTGTACTCAGAGGCCAGTGCCTTATTCAGCCACCATCTGAGAAGGTGATTGGAGAAGACATTTGAGCTGCTTCTGTTTTCCTTTGAAGAGCTCTGAACAGTTCCCCACACTTCCTTCAAGGGTAGCCAAATGCTGCATCAGATCACTAGGGAAGTCTACACTCAGGGTGATTCTCTGACTTCACCAGGTTTTGTTCAGACAAAGCAAAAGAAGCACAGATGACTATTTCTTCAAAGCAGTCATCCTTCACTTCATTTAGGAGAAAGATCCAGTACACAGGAAAAAAGCCTTAGCTTACACACCCCAAGCAAATGAATGACTACAAACATACATAGACAAGCAGACGGGGACACCCAGACAGCCATGTGTGTGTGCATATGGAAGACAACTAGAAGGTGGAATGTATGTGGTTGGTTTGTGTTCTATCTGACAAACGGAGCAAGAGGACATAAGCAGATTCCAGAGACTTTTGATGTGGTTAAAAGACAGCACTGGAGAGATATTTTATATTGAAGTGTTGCCTGAAGGAAAAGAAGTAAACACTTTGAGAACAAAACAGTAGGGCTGATGAAGAGTGAAGCTGAGTATCAAACACTTGACTGTTACTGTTTCAACATCATTGAAGAGCAATGTGGCCTTGCACAACTTGTTTAAGGTTTTCGTCTAGAACTTTTGAGATACATTTTAAGCTACTAGAATTCAGGTAAGAAAATATAAATACAAAATGGATTCTTACTTTGCTTTTCATACAAGTACAGCGAAAACTAAGAATGAATGGGTAAACAGATATGAAATACTAAAGTCTTACGGAGTTTTCTCTTTAGCAGATTCCAGACATTTCCTTTTTTGATGCAGCTCGGGCTGTGGAGACAGAACTTGGTGAGTGCGTTATTGAAATCTTTATTGTCATCCACAAGCTTTGAAAAGGTGGGAAGTTAGCTTTTAAAAATACAGAACTTGCTCTGTCTGGGACCTACCTACTTCTCTCAGGTTTAGGGATCTAGGTGATTCTCTAAATGTTGCAAATTGCATGCTGGTAACCAAGCACACGACTGTATGTAGAGGACTTTTCCTAAAACAACTCAGAATGATTCACGTTTTCATCCTTTAAAATATTTTTTTAAAAAAGATTTACTTATTTTATGTATGAGTACACTGTCACTGTCTTTCAGACACACCAGAAGAGGACATTAGATTCCATTACAGATGGTGGTGAGCCACCATGTGGTTGCTGGGATTTGAACTCAGGACCTGTGGGAGTGCCGTCAGTGCTCTTAACCCCCGAGCCATCTCTCCACCCCCTCCCCTATTTTCATCCTTTTATATTGATGAAATTTATTACACAACCAAAACAGGTTTCTTTTTAACTTATGCCAGTTAGTGGTTTTTCTGGTTGTGGCTACATTTCATACTCGTCCTAGAAACATTTCACTTTTGGGAAATGCCTGCTCCTGACTTGTTTTACGTGCATTTGGCTCTAAATGAAAGGACCATGTCTCTCAGCATGCATTCACACCTGGAGTTGGCCTTTTCCCGACTCTAGAAAGGGCCAGGGGTAGGGCGCTGCAGAGAAGAGTATCTTTGGCCAAGCCTGCCCACCCCAGTCCTAAGCCCTAGGGAATGTGTTTGAAAGAGATAAGGGACTTCCCCAAGTTGTCCTCTGCCATTAACATGCTTGCTGTATCCCCGCCCCCTGCCTCCTCAAAAACGTAAATAATTAAGAATGAAAAATTTAAAATCTTTCAAAAACGAAACAGTTCAGGAGTTTTCACATCAAAAGCTCAGCTTGTAATACCCAGAGTGGGGAAAATTAATAATACAACTAACCGCATCCAGGTGAGCAGTTACGGACTGATTTGAAGGCTGCGGGTCTGAAGTGGGAATCAGCGTGTTCTCTTGGGTAAAGAGGCGTGCCAGTTCCCTGTGAAAATTTGCCATGCGGGGGCCCTCGGACGCAATCGCGGAGCTCAGCATGCTGAGTAATGCTGTGTTGTGCTGATTCAGCAAGACGAACTGGGTCTTGACCTCCTTCAGCTTAGCTTCAGTCCTGTGAAGAGTGAGAAAGCTAGTAATAGCTCACCCCGCCCCCATCCAACTCATTAGACACAGAACTTGGTTTATTTGTCTCCCATAAAGCATTGCGCATGGAAGAAAGAATTATTTGGAAGCACCGTGCGAAATACCCTCTATTTCATGCCGTGTTAATATTTTCTCATGCTGTGAGTGTGCCTTTGCGAAGAAGAGAAATGTTTAAAGGAACTGCTTGTGTCTAGGCTTTCTCTAGTGGAAATGCTCAGAGTCAGGGCAGATTGACCAGCAGGATGTGCTACCCAGGGGAGCCATGCTGGCTGTTCTTGACACTATGACTTTATGGAACTGTATTCTAGAAAATATTCAGTTGTTCAATCTTTATATTTCGGGGAGCATAGACAAGTACGTTTGTAGCAGTATAGGTATATTAGTAAAAAATAATCAACAAACTTATTGAAAGAAACTAAGAAACCAAGATAAATAAATGACTACTAAGAGCAAACACACTAGTATAGACATCAATAAAGGGGAGATGTCATTTTGGATTCTCCTCCTGAAGCTCAGTTCGTTTGTCATTGGTGTTTTCCAAGATTATATTTTTCTAATTAGCATTTATGTCCATGATACTATTTTGTTAAAATGCACTTTTGCGACAGATGATTAAGGAGCTGAATTAATATGTTATGTGTCTCTTGGGCTTTACTCACTCCATCAGTTTATGTGACTGAAAAATTTTGATATACTTTTCCAGCACCATATCATCCTCACGTGCTTGGGCCTTCATTTCAGAGAATGCCCTTTCCAAATGTTGAATTCTGAGTTCCAGCTGGTTCATCACTGAAGAAGTATACATTTCTCTGTTAGCATTGGAGAACTCTTGTCCTGCTTGTGTCTGAAAAAAAAATTTCAAAGTTTTACGAAGATATACTATTAAATAATCATAATATAAATGACAGTGTGCTGTGTTTCTGTAGTTCTAGCCCATGATTTGGTCGGAAGTTTAAATGTATGGAAAATGGTGAACTGTGAAGCATTTACCATCCTTCTTTACTGTATTTAATCTAAATTATGAAAATAAGATCCATTATTGTGTGTGCACATGCGTGGATTTCAGTTGCTAAGTCTGAAAGAGAATTGAATATTTACTAATTAATATATAATCACATATTTTCTTTTCTGTGACAAGTGAATAAAACAGGACGTTGAAATAATTTTCAGAATAGTCAGGGTTTAACCCACAAGGCCAAGGAACTTGAACACAACTCCTCTTTCTTTTCTTACACTTGGTCATATGGGGAAAAGCGGCAAGTCAAGCCTCAATGCTTTTTCATATCATACATCTTGCCTGTAAGACTTGCAAGTGCCCGTGACTGTATTCAAATTAATGGAACTTCTGCAGCCACAAGAATGCTCAGTCAACAAAGGCCATACCTCATCTGAGAGGAGACTACAGGAACCTGGCTAGCATGTGTAAGGAAACCAATTCATGGATGCTGCACGGAATCCTCTGACCTTTTTCATTAAGCTAGGTAACTTCCATTAGACATTTATGAACTAGCATCCAAGAATTATATAAACCAATCCTTGACAAGGTTGGACTCTGAGGTCCTTGAAAAACTAATGAACAAAGTGAACAAACAAAACTGTGCTCTGAAGTCTGTTTTCTACTATAGCCCTACTGGACATAGCAGCTACACCTCCATTTCAACAGCTATTAATTCCTCTTTTAAGATTCTGAGAGAAAAGATACGTTTCTTTGGAAACAGTGCTGAATGGTGATCACTACCATTAAGTCTCTACAGCTGTTATAATTAATTCTCCAGACTCGCTGACAATTCAGATCCCATGAGGAATTGAGAAATGCACAGAGCATTAAAATTCCTTGGAAGATTAAGAGCTCTGCATAGCAATGTCCAGCCCATTTTTGTCAGCATGGAAAAAATGTAAAACTCAAAGTGTTTATCATTGAACGAAGAGAGTGAAACACAGCATATTTTACAACTTTGGTTGAAAACAATTGTAGTTTTCCCATTAGCATATTACTCCCAACATAGGTAATTATATGGGTTTGACCAACTTCTTTATAACCAAGAGGACTGGCAGTAGTGGTGGTGATATAAACATCTTTATCCACAAGAATTCTATTGGTGCCTACAATATTCCTACATCCAATGACTAGAGAAAGAAAATCTCCACTCCAGTGTGGTAGAAATGAATAAAAGGCTGACTTACCAGATTGCCAGTTCCTACCAATGTCCTGTCTTCACTTGGTGGCTTTCTCTCAAGCTGCTCTATTGTCTCTGTTTGCTTTTTGATGGTTTCTACTAACTTGGAAACTTCATGTTCAACCCTGAAAGGCAGGGATAATTCAATATTACTCCGAGCTTAACTATCAAATTAGAAAAAAATTAAGAAACAATTGACTCCAGATCTGATTGTATGTGTTTCTGATGAAATGTTTGGAAAGTAGGTGATTTGGTAAATGCATCTTGTTTGCATCTGGGTTTGGTGAAGACCGGAGTGTCAGCAATTAGACATTAGTTTTTTTCTCAGTTTTGTTGGAGATTGAACCCCAGGGTGCAATTCACATCTTCTACCTCCGAGCTGCTTCCAAAATCCTAACTACACATTGCAAATAATTCACGGGAGGTTTTTGTAGCCCCTAAACAGACACATGTATTATAAAGGCCGTGTTTCCAGTAGTGCACGGCTTGTTTGTATCACAGCTAGTCAAGCACATGTGTAGTACTTTACATCGTACTTTTGCAGGTGTTCCTTCATCTTGCTGTCGCCGTGTTCGGCCTCTGTCTCTGGACGCTGTGCTTCTTTCAACTAACAGAAAGAGAGAGAAAGGACATATTAATCTTCTCATCGACCGAAATCTGACAGGAAGACAGCGGTCACGATCCCACCGGACCATTCATGCTACATTTATGTTCTTCCTCAGTGTTGAATGAATTGGTGTTGGACACAATTGGTGTTGGTTCTGACTCACAAAGTCTCTCACAGGAAACCTTCTTTGACCCTCATCTTTATCTTGGTTTTCAATTTGAAATCCTTTTTTTCTTTTTTTGAGAGTATCTCACTATGTAGTCCAAGCTGACCTTAAACTCACTGTTCTCCTCGTGTCCATGCCCCACACACTGAGGTCAAGCTGTATATCTCATCACACTTGTTGCTAGAAATAAAAACTTTTAGAAATTCAGATAGACAAAGTTGGTGTTATAGGGAAAGCTTGTGGTGAGCATTTCTGTTTTTATAGTCGAAGCACCCCTTCATTAGCTGTAATTTGAAAAATTCATGCATATGAATGTCAGAGCTAGACCAGTGAAATACACTGGTCTCCCATGGGGTAACTGTGATGATTTGTATGTTTGGCCCAGGGAGTGGCACTATTTGGAGGTGTGGCCTTGTTGGAGTAGGTGTGGCCTTGTTGGAGTACATATGGTCTTGTTGGAGTAGGCATGTCACTGTGGGTATGGGCTTTAAGACCTTGCTCTGCTCCCAAACCCCGTGGGAGAGAGACCTCACCGCCTGGTCAGGTGGGCACTCCTGAGGCTGCAGAGCAGAAGAGACCACCAACACTGCCCACCCCTGCCCACATCCCTGGCCCAAGAAGAAACTGTATAAGGCCTCTGGGTTCCCATGGGGGAAGGCCCAGGAGTGGCAGGACCCCTGCACCTGAGACACTGCCAGAACCTGAAGGGACAGACCGGATAAACAGTTCTCTGCACCCAAATCCCGTGGGAGGGAGAGCTAAACCTACAGAGAGGCAGACACGCCTGGGAAACCAGAAGAGAATGCACTCTGCACACATCTCTGACGCCAGAGGAAAACACCAAACGCCATCTGGAACCCTGGTGCACGAAGGCTCCCGGAAACGGCGGCGCAGATCTTTCTGGTTGCTGCCTCCTCGCAGAGCTCGTAGGCAGCACCCCACGAGCAAACTTGAGCCTCGGAACCACAGGTAAGACCAACTTTTCTGCTGCAAGCAACCTGCCTGGTGAACTCCAGACACTGGCCCACAGGAACAACTGAAGACCTGTAGATAGGAAAAACTACACACCCGAAAGCAGAACACTCTGTCCCCATAACTGGCTGAAAGAAAACAGGAAAACAGGTCTACAGCACTCCTGACACACAGGCTTATAGGACAGTCTAGCCACTGTCAGAAATAGCAGAACAAAGTAACACTAGAGATAATCTGATGGCGAGAGGCAAGCACAGGAAACCAAGCAACAGAAACCAAGACTACATGGCATCATCGGAGCCCAATTCTCCCACCAAAGCAAACAGGGAATATCCAAACACACCAGAAAAGCAAGATCTAGTTTCAAAATCATATTTGATCATGATGCTGGAGGACTTCAAGAAAGACGTGAAGAACTCCCTTAGAGAAACACAGGAAAACATTAATAAACAAGTAGAAGCCTACAGAGAGGAATCACAAAAATCCCTGAAAGAATTCCAGAAAAACACAATCAAACAGTTGAAGGAATTAAAAATGGAAATAGAAGCAATCAAGAAAGAACACATGGAAACAACCCTGGATATAGAAAACCAAAAGAAGAAACAAGGAGCTGTAGATACGAGCTTCACCAACAGAATACAAGAGATGGAAGAGAGAATCTCAGGAGCAGAAGATTCCATAGAAATCATTAACTCAACTTTCAAAGATAATGTAAAGCGGGAAAAAGCTACTGGTCCAAAACATACAGGAAATCCAGGACTCAATGAGAAGATCAAACCAAAGGATAATAGGTATAGAATAAGAGTGAAGACTCCCAGCTCAAAGGACCAGTAAATATCTTCAACAAAATCATAGAAGAAAACTTCCCTAACCTAAAAAAAGAGATACCCATAGACATACAAGAAGCCTACAGAACTCCAAATAGATTGGACCAGAAAAGAAACACCTCCCGTCACACAATAGTCAAAACACCAAACGCACAAAATAAAGAAAGAATATTAAAAGCAGTAAGGGAAAAAGGTCAAGTAACATATAAAGGCAGACCTATCAGAATCACACCAGACTTTTCGCCAGAAACTATGAAAGCCAGAAGATCCTGGACTGATGTCATACAGACCCTAAGAGAACACAAATACCAGCCCAGGTTACTGTATCCTGCAAAACTCTCAATTAACATAGATGGAGAAACCAAGATATTCCATAACAAAACCAAATTTACACAATATCTTTCTACAAATCCAGCACTACAAAGGATAATAAATGGTAAAGCCCAACATAAGGAGGCAAGCTATACCCTAGAAGAAGCAAGAAACTAATCGTCTTGGCAACAAAACAAAGAGAATGAAAGCACACAAACATAACCTCACATCCAAATATGAATATAACAGGAAGCAATAATCACTATTCCTTAATATCTCTCAACATCAATGGCCTCAACTCCCCAATAAAAAGACATAGATTAACAAACTGGATACACAATGAGGACCCTGCATTCTGCTGCCTACAGGAAACACACCTCAGAGACAGAGACAGACACTACCTCAGAGTGAAAGGCTGGAAAACAACTTTCCAAGCAAATGGTCAGAAGAAGCAAGCTGGAGTAGCCATTCTAATATCAAATAAAATCAATTTTCAACTAAAAGTCATCAAAAAAGATAAGGAAGGACACTTCATATTCATCAAAGGAAAAATCCACCAAGATGAACTCTCAATCCTAAATATCTATGCCCCAAATACAAGGGCACCTACATACGTAAAAGAAACCTTACTAAAGCTCAAAACACACATTGCACATCACACAATAATAGTAGGAGACTTCAACACCCCACTCTCATCAATGGACAGATCATGGAAACAGAAATTAAACAGAGACGTAGACAGACTAAGAGAAGTCATGAGCCAAATGGACATAACAGATATTTATAGAATATTCTATCCTAAAGCAAAAGGATATACCTTCTTCTCAGCTCCTCATGGTACTTTCTCCAAAATTGACCATATAATTGGTCAAAAAACGGGCCTCAACAGGTACAGAAAGATAGAAATAATCCCATGCGTGCTATCGGACCACCACGGCCTAAAACTGGTCTTCAAGAACAATAAGGGAAGAATGCCCACATATACGTGGAAATTCAACAATGCTCTACTCAGTGAGAACATGGTCAAGGAAGAAATAAAGAAATTAAAGACTTCTTAGAATTTAATGAAAATGAAGGTACAACATACCCAAACTTATGGGACACAATGAAAGGTGTGCTAAGAGGAAAACTCATAGCTCTGAGTGCCTGCAGAAAGAAACAGGAAAGAGCATATGTCAGCAACTTGACAGCACACCTAAAAGCACTAGAACAAAAAGAAGCAAACACACCCAGGAGGAGTAGAAGGCAGGAAATAATCAAACTCAGAGCTGAAATCAACCAAGTTGAAACAAAAAGGACTATAGAAAGAATCAAGAGAACCAAAAGTTGGTTCTTTGAGAAAATCAACAAGATAGATAAACCCTTAGCCAGACTAATGAGAGGACACAGAGAGTGTATCCAAATTAACAAAATCAGAAATGAAAAGGGAGACATAACTACAGATTCAGAGGAAATTCAAAAAGTCATCAGATCTTACTACAAAAGCCTATATTCAACAAAACTTGAAAATCTGCACGAAATGGACAATTTCCTAGACAGATACCAGGTACCGAAGTTAAATCAGGAACAGATAAACCAGTTAAATAACCCCATAACTCCTAAGGAAATAGAAGCAGTCATTAAAGGTCTCCCAACAAAAAAGACCCCAGGTCCAGACGGTTTAGTGCAGAATTCTATCAGACCTTCATAGAAGACCTCGTACCAATATTATCCAAACTATTCCACAAAATTGAAACAGATGGATCACTCCCGAATTCCTTCTATGAAGCCACAATTACTCTTATAACTTAACCACACAAAGACCCAACAAAGAAAGAGAACTTCAGACCAATTTCCCTTATGAATATTGACACAAAAATATTCAATAAAATTCTGGCAAACCGAATCCAAGAGCACACCAAAACAATCATCCACCATGATCAAGTAGGCTTCATCCCAGGCATGCAGGGAATGTTTAATATATGGAAAACCATCAACGTGATCCATTATATAAACAAACTGAAAGAACAAAACCACATGATCATTTCATTAGATGCTGAGAAAGCATTTGACAAAATTCAACACCCCTTCATGAGAATAAGAATAGAATAAGAAAGAATAAGAATTCAAGGCCCATACCTAAACATAGTAAAAGCCATATACAGCAAACCAGTTGCTAACATTAAACTAAATGGAGAGAAACTTGAAGCAATCCCACTAAAATCAGGGACTAGACAAGGCTGCCCACTCTCTCCCTACTTATTCAATATAGTTCTTGAAGTTCTAGCCAGAGCAATCAGACAACAAAGGAGGTCAAGGGGATACAGATCGGAAAAGAAGAAGTCAAAATATCACTATTTGCAGATGATATGATAGTATATTCAATTGATCCCAAAAGTTCCACTAGAGAACTACTAAAGCTGATAAACAACTTCAGCAAAGTGGCTGGGTATAAAATTAACTCAAATAAATCAGTAGCCTTCCTCTACGCAAAAGAGAAACAAGCCGAGAAAGAAATTAGGGAAACGACACCCTTCATAATAGACCCAAATAATATAAAGTACCTCGGTGTGACTTTAACCAAGCAGTAAAAGATTTGTACAATAAGAACTTCAAGACTCTGAAGAAAGAAATTGAAGAAGTCCTCAGAAGATGGAAAGATCTCCCATGCTCATGGATTGGCAGTATTAATATAGTAAAAATGGCCATTTTACCAAAAGCGATCTACAGATTCAATGCAATCCCCATCAAAATGCCAATCCAATTCTTCAAAGAGCTAGACAGAACAATGTGCAAATTCATCTGGAATAACAAAAAACCCAGGATTTCTAAAGCTATACTCAACAATAAAAGGACTTCAGGGGGAATCACTATCCCTGAACTCAAGCAGTATTACAGAGTAATAGTGATAAAAACTGCATGGTATTGGTACAGAGACAGACAGACAGACCAATGGAACAGAATTGAAGACCCAGAAATAAACCCACACACCTATGATCACTTGACTTTTGACAAAGGAGCCAAAACCATCCAATGGAAAAAAGATAGCATTTTCAGCAAATAGTGCTGGTTCAACTGGAGGTCAACATGTAGAAGAATGCAGATCGATCCATGCTTATCACCCTGTACAAAGCTTAAGTCAAAGTGGATCAAGGACTTCCACATCAAACCAGATACACTCAAACTAATAGAAGAAAAACTAGCGCAGCATCTTGAACACATGGGTACTGGAAAAAATTTCCTGAACAAAACACCAATGACTTATGCTCTAAGATCAAGAATCGACAAATGGGATCTCATAAAACTGCAAAGCTTCTGTAAGGCAAAGGACACTGTGGTTAGGACAAAACGGCAACCAACAGATTGGGAAAAGATCTTTAACAATCCTACAACAGATAGAGGGCTTATATCCAGAATATACAAGGAACTCAAAAAGTTAGACTGCAGGGAGACAACCCTATTAAAAAATGGGGTTCAGAGCTAAACAAAGAATTCACAGCTGAGGAATGCTGAATGGCTGAGAAACACCTAAAGAAATGTTCAACATCTTTAGTCATAAATGAAATGCAAATCAAAACAACCCTGAGATTTCACCTCACACCAGTGAGAATGGCTAAGATCAAAAACTCAGGTGACAGCAAAAGCTGGCAAGGATTCAGAGAAAGAGGAATACTCCTCCATTGTTGGTGGGATTGCAGACTGGTACAACCATTCTGGAAATCAGTCTGGAGGTTCCTCAGAAAATTGGACATTGAACTGCCTGAGGATCCAGCTATACCTCTCTTGGGCATATACCCAAAAGATGCCCCAACATATAAAAAAGACACGTGCTCCACTATGTTCATCGAAGCCTTATTTATAATAGCCAGAAGCTGGAAAGAACCCAGATGCCCTTCAACAGAGGAATGGATACAGAAAATGTGGTACATCTACACAATGGAATATTACTCAGCTATCAAAAACAATGACTTTATGAAATTCGTAGGCAAATGGTCAGAACTGGAAAATATTATCCTGAGCGAGGTAACCCAATCACAGAAAAACACACATGGTATGCACTCATTGATATGTGGCTATTAGCCCAAATGCTTGAATTACCCTAGATGCCTAGAACAAATGAAACTCAAGACGGATGATCAAAATGTGAATGCTTCACTCCTTCTTTAAAAGGGGAACAAGAATACCTTAGCAGGGAAGAGAGAGGCAAAGATTAAAACAGAGGCAGAAGGAACATCCATTCAGAGCCTGCCCCACATGTGGCACATACATATACAGCCACCCAATTAGATAAGATGGATGAAGCAAAGAAGTGCAGGCCGACAGGAGCCGGATGTAGATCGCTCCTGAGAGACACAGCCAGAATACAGCAAATACAGAGGCGAATGCCAGCAGCAAACCACTGAACTGAGAATAGGACCCCCGTTGAAGGAATCAGAGAAAGAACTGGAAGAGCTTGAAGGGGCTCGAGACCCCATATGTACAACCATGCCAAGCTACCAGAGCTTCCAGGGACTAAGCCACTACCTAAAGACTATACATGGACTGACCCTGAACTCTGACCTCATAGGTAGCAATCAATATCCTAGTAAGAGCACCAGTGGAAGGGGAAGCCCTGGGTCCTGCTAAGACTGAACCCCCAGTGAACTAGACTGTTCAGGGTAGGGCGGCAATGGGTGGAGGGTGGGGAGGGGAACACCCATAAGGAAGGGGAGGGGGAAGGGGGATGTTTGCCCGGAAACCGGGAAGTGAATAACACTCGAAATGTATATAAGAAATACTCAAGTTAATAAAAAAAAAAAAAGATTTTACTCCTAGCTGCCTGTAAGCCAATCTTACACTACCAGCCTTCAGGTGAAGATGTTAAACTCATGAACTCTCAGCTCTGCTCACACCATGCCTGCCTACAGGCTGCCATGTTCAGGATAGTGGTCTGAACTTCTGAACCTGTAAGCCAGCCCCAATTAAATGTTGTCCTTTATAAGACTTGCCTTGGTCATGTTGTCTGTTCACATCAGTAAAACCCTTACTAAGACAGAAGTTGGTACCAGGGACTGGGGTATTGCTGTGATAGGCCTGACCATGCTTTTATTTGGAATAATGTGGATTTTGGGATTTTGGATTTGGAAAGCAGTGGAATGGTATAAATGGGGCTTAATGAGAAATCCTAGTAGAACTATGGAAGAATTTGTTACTGAGAGTGATTTGAATTGTGTGTACCTGGCCCAAGAAGTTTCAGGGGAAAATTTCAATATGTGGCCTAGAGACTGTTTTGGTGAAGAATGTGGCTACTTTTCGACCTTGTCTGAAGAGTCTGCCTGAGGCTAAGGTGAAGAGACTCAGATTAATTGCAATGACAAAGGATGTCTCAGAAATACCCATCATAGACTTTGTTCTCTGGTTAAGTCTTATGAAGGGCATTTTAAACAATCATAGCAAGCTAAGAAAGGAAAAATATATAATATATATGGTCCAAATATTAAAGGAAGATCAGGAAATGAAATGGAGCCCAATCCAGTGTTCTAGGAGATAGCAGATTAAGGAAGTGGGATTTTGGGGCAAGATCCTACCCAGCTAAATTTAGATCCAGGCTTGGTGGTACACAATTTTAATCTCAGGAGATAAAGCCAGGCAGATTTCTGAGTTCAAGGTCAGTCTGGGACAGAGCAAGTTTTAGATGAAGAAAAGCTTAAGTCCAAGCAGGGTGGTACACATCTTTAATTCCAGGAGATAGGCATGCAGACCTCTGAGTTTAAAGTCAATCTACAGAGAAAGTTCCAGGACAGCTAAGCTTAGACAGTGAAGGAGTTAGAAAACAGAAAACTGGTGATAACAAGGGGGCCAAATTTCTGCTCCAGGAAGCAGCAGAACTCAGCAGCTTTGATCATTTGGCTCTGGCTTTATTGTCAAGAGAAGGATACTGCTGGGACAATTGCTACTGGTTAGCTGGACTTAAGAAATTAGCTGTGATTAAGAAGGGACTAGCATCACTGAAGTGTAATCTTCTGGGAAGTGTTTTCTGAGAGCATAAAGATGTGTTCCAGAGATAGCCAAGGTTGTGCCTCATGGTGCAGCTGTACTTGGTAATGTGTAAAAGTCACCCAGGTGGCACTGGATTTGAAGGCATGAAGGGTTCATGAAGAGCAGCTGAGGTTTGGCACTGGAGAGGCCATGGAAGGCCATTGGTAAAGGTACAGCTTGTTGCAGTTGATGGTCCAGGACAGATGGATTCACGCAAGGATTTGAGGTTTGGCATCATGAAGAGAGCCTATGAGAGACTATTGATGAAGCCTAGTTGCAGCAGAAGACCCAGCGTTTTGGAGATGCCAGACCATGGGATGATCACCAAGAACAGCATTGGCAGTGGAGTGGATCAACCTGAGCTTAGAATGGTACAGAGGGCAGAGCTGGAGAAGTGACCCAAGCCCTTTGGAGGAGCCCAGAAGATCATGTGTGGATCCCAGACATTGAAACAAGAAGCTGCAACATTGAAGCTGCCCTGGAGACCTCAAGATTTTTGAGATGCCAGAGCCATAGGATATCTTCTGAGAAGTGCTGCTAAAGGGAGTGGAACCAGCCCAGGTGCACTGTGTCATGCTTCACACCATTGGAAGGGACAGAGAGGAGAACCTGAGACCCTGTGTACATCCCAGAACTTCAGCAAACACTCAGTGGTTCCATTCTCCCAAACTCCATTTCACTAACACTCACACCTCACTGCCTTTCAGTGAAGTACTCAGCAGTAGACCACTCATGCTTCAGTGGATATTCCACCACTGCACACATGTGGGCAGCCACAGTTAGCTGAAGTGTAGTATTATTACACACTGTAACAAAACTACAAGGGATCTGACATCCTCTTCTGGCCTCTGCAGTCACGCACATGCAAATGTGAATATACAGATACAGACAGACAGACACACATACACAAATGAGAAAAACAAATCTTTAACTGCAAAAGGCTCATGATGTTTAGAGGGAGACATATTTATGGAGAGGCGGAGAGGTGAGTGAGGGTAGACATGATCTAAATACATTGCACACATGTATAAAATCCTTGAAGATTAAATAGAACATATAATAAAAACAAACAAAAGTTCTTCTGTGTAAGTAAACATGCATTTGTATCAACTTTGTTTTTTTTTTAAATAACCTTTTAAAGTGTTAAGCAGGAATCAACAGCCAAGATTTACAATGAATAATATGTAAGTAAAAATCTCAGAATTTAATTTTCAGGGGTGTGGGGATAGTGTCTCTGTACTGTGTGGAAGCACCAACTGCCAATAAAAATCTGACAGCCAATAATCTGAGGCAGGATTAGAAGGTGGGACATCCAGCAGATAGAGAAAGGGACTCTGGGAAATAGGCAGGCACAGGAAGATTGCCCATCTGGACTAGGAGGAAGTCAGATGTATGGAACAGAGGAGAGGTAACTAACCACATGGCAGACACAGAATAGTATAAACCAGGTAATAAAAGTTATGAGCCAGTTGAGTAACAAACCTGGCTTATAGCTTGGGCATTTATTCATAAATAATTATAAGCCTGTGAGTCAATATTTGTGAACTGGGGTTGGCGAGGGTTGCAGGAGGAGAACTCGTGGTTACACAGGGGACAAAATTAAACTGATACAGTGCACTTACATGATACAATTCAATGTTTCTGCTCCAAAATGGCCTGCATGTACAGTAGAGGCCACATGACACGGTCTGGCATAATGGTAGAGTAGATGGCTCAAGTCCGTGGGAGCACAGGCTTACAACATTAGTGCAATGCTGAGACTTCCAAGATGCCTCTTTCCCTGTTATGATTTTATCCTTAAGGACTCCCTGCACTAAACTGAGTAGCAATTATACATCAAATTATTTAAACAAATGGAAAAGTAGGACTTTTTACCTTATTTATATCATTTCTGAGACGCTGCAACTCCATATCTTGTGCTCTGAGGCGCAGTTCAAATTGTTGCTTTTCTCTTGTGTACTGTTGCTCCTTTTCAGTTAATTGTTTCTTCATTTTTTCATAGCAACTATCGGCATTTCTTTGTTGCACTTCTTGTTTTTCAGCCGATCTTCAAATTGAACATGCAGACAACAAAATTTCATTTTGGTAAAGAATAAGTTCATTTTATTATATTTTATATGTACTCTTCCTTTACAGTGTCATCCCTGCTTTCTCTGAAAAGCACATATGGAGTAGAAGGGTTGTAATTAAGGAGTGTTCAGGGAATTGACCCGTCTCTGTTACTAGCAATTTTGTGACTATAGAAAAGGATTTTTTAAAATTATTCAGAAAAGTGAAAAGTCGAGAACACATTTTTGTTGCTGCTGATAAATTATTGCTTTTTAAAAAATTCTAATAATGAGCTATTAGAATTATCAGAAAAATGAACCTTCTTATTGCTGCTTTGGAGAAAAACAGTATGAAAAATTATTCCTTCAAAGACATCACGTGCTATACAAATTAAAATCTCACACTCACACACACACACACATACACACAAAGAGAGAGAGAGAGAAGGAGGGAGGGAAGGAGAGAGAGAGAGAGAGAGAGAGAGAGAGAGAGAGAGAGAGAGAGAGAGAGAGAGAGCAGAGAAAGAAGTTAAACCATTAACAATAGGCAAAGAAGACGTGAAAATACACATTGCAAGGACAGGGTCCTATACGCCAGTGTAATTCTAAAATTAAATGCCAACCCCAAAATCATTCAACCAAAAAATTGGCTAATGAACTTTATAGACATTTCTCAAAATGAGAAACATGGAAGAAGTCCATGAGGTAACTCAGCACTTAAATATTTCCCTAAAACCTCTCTAGTCTGCCCCGACGGCTCCTTCACGCTGCTGCGGTGCGAGCAGCCGTACCCCACATCAGTGAGATCTAGTTGCTGCTCTTCTTTTTTGCTTCCGAGTTGCAGTTCTGCCTTTTCCGTCCCTCGTGGCTTCCTCAGCGCTTCGCTACCTTGGTTTCTCTTGCTCTTACTTTTCTCGATAAGCAATTCTGAGTGACTTTGGTTCCGTTCCATTATCATTTTATACGATTGAACTGCGTCCTGGATTTCCAATGGTTTCCCAGAATCTGCATCAGGAAAGAGTGGGTAGAAATTAAACACATGGACATTTCCTGTGGACACGGGCTGTACCTTTTCATAGTCTGTCATTCACGGTAAACGACTGCAGACCCAGTCCCTACAGACTGGAGTGCGTTATACTAAAATCTTCTGCTTTGAATGAACTGCTTTCATTTAGTTTAAATCTGGTAGAGAAGACAAATAAAATCACTGATATGAATGTATATATATGCCAAAGTAGAGTCCTAGGGTTCCACGGAATATCTTTTTTTCTACTGGACACAGGAAGACCTTCCATAGAAAGAGACAGCTCTACTAGGAATCGAAAGGATGAATAGGAAACATCTGGTCAGAAGGCGAAGAACATCCAATTTGGACAGTGGGCTGGGACTTTGCTGTGATTCCTCTCTAGGCAAGGAGGAGAAATAGACTCTGATCTGTTTCATGGAAACATAAAGCACTACAGAGAATGTAAGAGCTGGGAGATGGGGAGCAGGGCGGGGACATATGTCTGTCCATTGCAGTCAGCGACTCACAGCAGCTGTGGTTACCTGCAGAGACAGAGCTTTATGCACCACATTGTTTTCTGAGGAGCTCCTGGCAGTTAATGGTCACTGGAGGAAGGGAGGGATTATTTCTCCGCAAGGGTATGGCCACTAGAACATTGCTCTGTGCTCCAGTAAACAACCCCACATCCATGCTCACTCAAGCAAACCTAATTAAAATGTTTTAAGTCTTATAAAAAGGAACATAGAAAGGAAACTTGCTGGAGAGAAGGGATCCAGAGGAAGGGGGGGGAGGGTCATAAAGAAAGATAGAAGAAGGTGACCAAAATCAAATTACATTACACACATGCAAAAAATAGTCCAAGAAGAGATAAAAAAATTGAAAAGGTGAAAACCAACATATACCAAATAAATAATGAGATGGCGTGCTTTGGGTATGGAGAATAGTTATCTTTGATAAGTAAATAAGTCTTCCCTGCTAATGTCTAGGTTCCCTGGCATGAGAGGTTATTCAGGCCAATACATGTGAAAAAAACTGGTGCAGGTCAGACACCATAATTGCTCATAGAAGAATGAAACTTGATCTTCATCTCTCATCCTGCACAGCATTCAACTCCAAATGGATCAGAGACCTCAACATAAGATCCAGCACTCCGGATCAGACACCGGTGAAAGTGGCGACCATGCTTGAGCATATTGGCCAAGGAAAGGAATTTTGGAACAGGGGCCTGATAACCCAGGTGTTAAAACCAAAAATTGGTAAGTAGGATCTAATAAAACTAAAAAGTTTCTGTACAGCAAGGAATACTATCACTTCAGCAAAGAGGGAGCTTACAGAATGAGAAAAATTATTAAGCATGCATGAATCGTACCTAAAATATACAAAGACCTAAAAACAGGACATGGGGCTGGGGAGATGGGTCAGTGGTTATGATATGCTGCTCTTTCAAGGGTCCCGGGTTTGAGTCCCAGCACCCATATAGCAGCTGACAACCATGTGTAACTCCAGTTCCGGGGCACCCAGTACCTTTCTCTGGCCATCAGGAAGATGGGTTACAGCCACATAGGCAGGAAGGACACTGACACACATAAAATGAAAGTTTAATAGAAATGAGTTCTCAAAAGAGGAAACATAGAAGAGCAGTAAACATTTTTAAATGTTTAACATAATTACCTATCAGGGAAGTGCAAGTTAACTTTGAGATTTCATCTTACTTCACTTAGAATGGCAATAACAGCAGCAGCAGCAGCAGCAACAACAACAATTACTACTACTACTACTACTACTACTACTACTACTACTACTACTACTACTACTACTGGCACGGATGCAGGGGAAGAGAACACTTACTTACCCCTGGGATGAATGCAAACTGGTGTAGCCACTATGGAAATCAGTGAGGAAGTTCCTCAAAAAGTTAAAAGTAGAGCTCCCACATGATTCAGCTGTACCATATATCACACTATATATCATATACCATATATCTTAATACTATATCTACTATTGAGATAGAGCATCAACAATGTTCACTGATGTTTTATTCACAAGAGAAAATAGAAACAATTAAAAAGTTTAAGGGAAGAGGAGAGAAGAGGAGGGGGAGAGTAGCCACGAGACAACATGGACGCTGATGTTAAGATTCCACTCTGTACCTTTACAGGTGTTTATGAATGTTCTTAAGGGATGGATGTATACAGGGCTTTGTATGCTTAGGTGGGCAATTATATCCATCAATTAATTAATGGATAATAAAAGTGGAGCAAATGGAATAGTATTCAACTGTGAAGAAAAACAAAAGGATGCATTTTCACAGGACAATGGAAGGAGTTGGAAACAATTGCTCTTGAGTGAGGTAAGCCAGACTTACACATAGCACTTGTTTTCTCCCACTCGTGAATTTGGATTTAAATCTTCGAATATATGTGTTTCACTCACAATGCCCAAAGAAGTCAGGAAATTATGGAAGAGCCATTTTAGGTAGAGAGGCCTTCATGGTGGGCAGAGAGAAAGTGGAGGGATCGAGGTTTAGAGAGGATTAATGAAACATGAAGGGGTAAATTGGGGATGGCGAGTGGGAGACCAGGGTGGGGTGGGTAATATAGGTATGTTGTGGTCTGCCCTGGAGTTATCTGCATTTTGATGCTAATTCCGCTGCCCCAAGAATGGCTGCCTAGTCAGTACTCAGGACTCAGGTGACTTCCTCAGAACCTTTTCCCCATTTGATTTGTAAAATACAGGTGAGGGCTGGTACAGAATAGAATGAGGCCTGTCATTGGATAAGAAGGAAGAATGGGCGGGAGAAAACGTTTAAAGGAAGAGGAGAGAGGAGGAAGGGAAGAGTAGCCAGGAGACAACATGGAAACTGACGGTCCATGCTGTACCTTTACAGGCTGTTATGAATGTTCTTAAGGGATGGATGTGTACTGGGCTTTTTATGATTAGGTGGGCAATTATATCTTATCAATGGGATCAAAGGTTATTGTGCTGTGTGTTCTTTCATGTAGCGATTTAAGTGTAAGAAAATGTGGGGTGGCTAGAGACACTGGGCTGCCGTGGAATTGGGATGTGTGCTTCTGGTAAGATATCTAGCAGATATCTTGGGGCACTGTGGTGCTGGACCTAGTGGGGGATAAAAGACAGCATTTTATTTTTTATATTTTTACAACAACATAGGTAGCTAATGAAAACACTATAGACATTATTAAAACTTCTACGGAAATATTTACTGCTGTAGAATCTTACACACACACACACACACACACACACACACACAAACACACACAAACGAGAGAGAGACAGAGAGAAAGAGAGAGACAGAGACAGAGACAGAGAGGAGAGTGTTCTGGGGGAAGAGAGAGAGAGAGAGAGAGAGAGAGAGAGAGAGAGAGAGAGAGAGAGAGAGAGAGAGTTAAATGGAGTTCCCCTTTAACAACCGTGTCCCTACTAGATAGACACTGCAGGTTAATAAATATAAAGCTTGGTGCTAGAGTCTGAGTAACAGTTTTGGAATTGTTAGCCAGTGAACTCCCATAAACCCTAAACCACAAACATTACAAGTTACTGCCAATGCCGTGGTTGTTCTGCAGCATTTGACAGTAAAATCCTTTGCTGAAAACACCATGAAGTTGAGTCATAGAACATGGAGAAATTAAGCTATAACTTGCTGGAAGATTACAGGCTGGCTTTCATAGGGCTGGAGGGCTCTGCTTGTTTCCATGGGAGAAAAGTAATCTTATCCACCTTGAGTCCTAAGAGCTAAAGATAACCCTGGCCTAGTAAGCTATGCCCAGTGGTGCACCAGGGATATCATAGGAGCAACTAATCACTCTCTGATTGGATGTAAGTCTTATTCCACAAGATGAAACCCACTTCTGGTACCATTACAGGGCTAAGAACTTGCAGTTAGAAATAGAAATTCAGAGACCTTAGGAGAGAGCCTACTGTTACTCTGCTGACTCAACATAGTATTAAATCTATTCATAAGAACTTATTATTATAACTATAGGTTAATGCATTTCTCAATTCTCCCTGTTTTGAACAGAATTATAATAAGGGTGAGAAAAAATGTGTGCAGAGATATGTTGAAAAATGTGTTAGCTGATTTAAAGTTGTATATTTTGTGGCTGTAGACAAATCAGCTGCAAACAAAATGTAGCAATTAAAAATGTTTTGTTCTTTTTGTTTGTTTTGTTCTGTTGAGACAGAATTTCTCTGTGTAGCCCTGGCTGTCCTGGGGCTTGCTCTGCAAACCAGGCTGGCCTCGAACTCAAGAGATTCACTTGTCTCTGCCTCCTGAGTGCTGGGATTAAAAGTTTGTGCCCAGCATTGCCCAGAAAAATTTGGCAATTGTTAATAAGCAATCAATTTTCTCACTGCAAAGGTAGAAATTGAAGATGACATCAGAAGGAGTGGATGCTCATACTCACGGGATATTAGAATTTATATTACAAAACAGATATATGTCTGAAAATGATAATAAAGTAGTACAATCTTTTCCAAAACCCTGATGAGATTTTTAACAGGATGAGGTAAAAAGTTAGAATTTAGAAGGAATACAAATGGCCAAGGTAGTCTCAGGGAGCAGTGTTAAGGCTGACCTACAGCAAAGCTACAGAGTCATGGTAACAAGAACAGCATGGCACCAGCACAGCAGAAGGACACACTGCAAGAATAGAATGTGGTCTCAGAAATGGACCCAACCTCCTAGAGATTCTTTTACTTTTGACAGTTTCCAAAAAGCCAACATCTTTGAAAATGTACAAGGAAAATAGTAGGTTAACCTGCATCCCTACGTCTCACACTACACCAAAAAATATAAATAGGTAAAAGTCCTCATGGACAGGCCAAATTCTGACTTTGAAGATTGCCTCAGTATTTTACTAAAGGTCTTAGGTTTATGCAGTGGCCTTACCTTTATAGTTCATTTGAAGTTGGTTAACTATCATCAGTATGTTGTCATAATCAGGCAAATCATCGTCCTCAGAGAGGGATTCGGATAACTGGTCATCCATAGAATCCATGTATTTTAGAGCCTGTAAAATAAACAATGTAACCTTGGAAAGTCCTCAAATACTTACACTACATGATAAAGGCACCAAAATATCTCACCTATTCATATTTTTATGATTATAATTTCTCATAGATATGAAAGAATGTGATTATCAAGGATTATCAATGACTAGTCTTTGCCACTATTTGAACTTTTCAATATAAATTTCACTAGATAACAAAATATTCTAGACTTTTTCACCTTAGCTTCTATCATGTATTTATTTCACCTGTATTTCATACTATGTCAGTTCATTTGTAAATTATTGAGTGAGATTCTGTTTTAAATTTGTTTTACAATACCTTATTCTTTCCGTCGGATGTTTTCTTATTCAGCCTACAAAGAAGAGAAAAGTTTCTGCTCAACATTTAAATATGAAAAGAACAGATAATATTGAAAACTACCATATTTATAGAAACCACAAGCATTTATTTCTCCTACTCAAAAATTCATAAATTATTTCAAATGTGATAAAATTCTACAAGTGAGATTCAGTAAAATACAAAGTAACATGGAAACCATTTTTTTTTTACTAAAACTATACAGATAAATTCTGAGCAAACATTCTGAGAGCAAATGCAACAAGAAAATATAATATTATTAGTTCTGTTTTATGAAAAGAAATATGTTGACTTTCATTATTACCATTTTCTATAAAAATAAATCTTTATGGATGTTAACCACAATTGAAAAGCAATCTATAAGTACCCAAAGAAGGAAATCCTCTTGTAGTGAAGATAGGAGTTAGCTTAGTAGAGACCTTCACCGCAATCTAAATTCGATTTAATTCTTCACAATGATTATATGACAGAAGTGACAGTATTTTATAAATGAAAGGAGTAGACTAAGAAAGACCTATGCACAAATAGAACATCAGTGGCAGAATGAATTCAAACCCAAGAATGCCAGCGATAGGTTTCTTATTACTTTGTGAACATTGTATCTGTCTTCAATTATTTTAGTTCAAACAATGGTAGGTAAATTTAAATTATTATTATATTTTTTTTGTGGCTATTTTATTTATTTGCATTTCAAATGTTATCTCCTTTCCCAGTTTCCCCTCTGGAAACCCTCCTAACCTATCCTCCCCCTGTTTCTATGAGGGTGCGCCCCCACCCACCCACCCAATTCCTGACTCCCCACTCTGTCATTCCCCTACACTGGGGCATCGAGCTTTCCCAGGACTAAGGGCCTCTCCTCCCATTGGTGTCCTTTTTTTTTCCTGTTATAAAGTGATTTTATTAAATTGATTTAAACATACTGTAGGTCAAATAATATTTTTGAAGATAACAATTATGGACTTTAAAGCTTGACATAAAATTAGTAGCTTCAAAAGTGTTAGTTGTATCCCCCAGCAACAGCATGATAAAATAATTCAACTATGTAGAAATATAGAACTCTAGGACTAGCTGGAAGTTGGGAAATCATTTAGTCCAGTGTCCTCATTCTGTGAGAAAACTAGACCTGAAGACTAAGCAATTTTCCCAAGCTTATATACCTAATAGTAATAAAGCTAGAAATCAAACCAATTTTCCCTAAACTAAAATTCTATTGATGATATTTCAACTGGCTCTCTATCAACTAAATCTATCCAGGCTTTTCTCTAATGCTGCACACTGTTGTGACACGGAAGTGTAAGACACTACAGGAAATTGCTGTGGTGGCCGTGAGGCCAGGAAGGGGCTTTGTTAGCCAATAGCCCTCTGAGGAAAGGGGGAAGACAGTGACCAGTGGGCCAAAGGCTTGCCTGAAGGTGTCTACATAGAAACACACAGTGACAGATTCATTCTTAAACCCCACCCACTCCCACTATGTGCTCCTGCAAAGCCCTCTATGCACCAAGGCTTCAGTTTTACAAAAAACCTCTTCCAGCCAAACACCAAAAAACAAAGCAAAACAACAACAAAACCCAAAAAACAAAAAACAAAAAAACCCCAAGCAAAGCAGTCTCAATTTCTAACCATCTGGGAAGTTCTTTATCCAGTCTTAGATGGCTGGCAGAAGCCACCAGACCAGTCACCCACTTCAAATTTACAGGTCATTAGCTTCCCCAAAGACTTCCTGAGCAAAGGACTGCATGTGGGAGACAGAGAATGGGAAAGAGAAGGAAACGGAACTGGGAGCTTTGTGTAGGTGTCACTGGGGACTTCTGGTCTTCTCAACATGCCTTGAGTTCTTCCATGAATTTTACCATCAGTCAATAGAAATAAAAATAAACACAACAGGCCCATAAATGCTAGCCATTAAAAGCTCATGGCTCAGCACCTCCCCTCCGCACACACCTCCTCCAGCACCGGCATCTCCTCCCCAGAGCCAGCAGCACCTGTGCTGTGTGCTGTCATTGCTCCTGTCACCTGACCCCAGCACCTTCAGCGCAGAGTTCCTGACTCTTGCTACCTGGCCCCCCAACCCCCTCTACGTATCATCCTAGTTTCTCATAGCACTTAATCACTATCGCAAACTACATTATTTATGTGTCAACTCACTTATCCCGTCTCCTCCAGAGGTGAATTTCATGACCCAGTGGCATTCCTGGCACCCAGTACATGTCTGACACCCAAGAGGCATTCAATAAATACTCAGTGAATGAATGAGTGGATCAGTAATGCACACTCATGCCTAAAAAGAACTGTATATGTGATTCATGATGATGCCTACACGTTATTGCCTGAGATGACAGATTCATCCTCAGTGACTCCCCAGTCAGCCCTCTCAAGGCCTTCCTAGCTAGTAGGGAATCCCACCACTTACAAAAGGAGCCTGAGAGGGTCACCCTTGAAGTTGGCAAGCTCAGTTTACTTGCTCCTTCCTCCCCGATATATACATTCAACTACTTTTTTTAAAAAAAATTCAAGTTGGAGCATGTGACAAAGCCACTAGGAAATAAGTCTAACTTAGAGACACAGTGATCAGCAGAGTCCACGAAACTAAGGAAAAGCCCCAGGGCATGGACACCTGCCAGTGACTCCTGGTCAGCTGAGTGAGTGCACATTGTGACTTCCTAAAATCTAAAATGGAGTCTAATGCCATCTAGGAAGTAAGTGTTATAGTTACTCTGAGGACACGAGGTAAAGTGGATTCAGAAATAACGGGAAATATGGAAAGCTATGTCTGGGTTGAGTCAAATGGCAACCTCAGAAATACCAGGCCTCGGCCTGCACGGGAGCTGTCCATCTTTAAATGCACTGACGGGCAGGTGGCCTTGAGCAGAGGAAGGAGCGCCTGGCGCTGCCTGGAAGCACAGCACAGACGGGCGACTGAGCGAGCGGCTGAGCGAGGCTCATGGGTTTGGAGTATTACTTCAACTGCTGTGACATGTCGCCAGAGTCTCAGGAAACACCACCCCCGTGACAGGGACACAAGGCTCCATCTTGGGCACAAACAGAGAATCCCGAGTTCAGAAAAACACAACTTCACCTAAAGCTCCTCAGAAAGAATGTTTCCTGGGGACTGCTGTGGCTGTTCCTGGGTTCCATGTAGGTGAATTCGAGGTTTCCTTCTTAGTGGCACTTACGGGTTTAAGATTTTTAATTCTTAGCAAAACATTTTTATATAACTGATATTTTGAGATGGTTTCTCTCCTTGGTGTGTACTCTCCTCCCATTGATGTCCTACAAGGCCATCCTCTGCTACACATGCAGCTAGAGCCATGGGTCCGTCCATGTGTACTCTTTGGTTGGTGGTTTAGTTTCTGGGAGCTCTGGGGGGTCTGGTTGGTTGATATTATTGTCCCTCCTATGGGTTGCAAACCCCTTCAGCTCCTTCATTCTTTTTTTAAACTCCTCAACTGGGGAACCCCATGATCAGTCCAATGGTTTGCTGCAAGCATTTGCCTCTTTATTTGTCAGACTCTGACAGAACTTCTCAGGACACAGCTATATCAGGTTCCTGTCAGCAAGCACTTCTTGGCATCCAAAATAGTGTCTGGGTTTGGTGGCTGTAGGTGGAATGGGTTCCCACAAATGGGGTGGTCTCTGGATGGCCTTTCCTTCAATCTCCACTCCCCACTGTGTCTTCATATATCCTCCCTTGAATATTTTGCTCCCCCACCTAAGAAGGACTAAAGCATCCACACTTTGGTCATTCATCTTGAGCTTCATGTGATCTGTAGATTGTATCTTTGGTAATCTGAGCTTTGGGGCTAATATCCACTTATCAGGAATGCATACCATGAGTATATTTTTGTGATTGGATTATCTCATTCAGGATGATATTTTCTAATTCTATTAATTTGCCTAAGAATTTCATGAAGTCATTGTTTTTAATAGTTTTAGTAGTCATTGGTAAATATACCACATTTTCTGTATCCATTCCTCTACTGAGGGACATCTGGAGTGTTTCTAGTTCCTGACTATTATAAGTAAAACTGCTATGAACATGGTGCACCAGAGCATGTGTCCTTGTTATATGTTGGAGCATCTTTTGGGTATATGCCTAGGAGAGGTATAGCTCGGTCCTCAGGCAGTACTATGTCCAATTTTCTGAGGAACTGCAAGACTGATTTCCAGAATGGTTGTACCAGCTTGCAATCCCACCAACAATGGCGGAGTGTTCCTCTCTATCCACATCAGCAGCAGCATCTGCTGTCACCTGAGTTTTTGATCTTAGCCATTCTGACTGATGTGAGGTACAATCTCAGGGTTGTTTTGATTTGCATTTCCCTAATGACTAAGGATGTTGAGCATTTGTTTAGATGTTTCACAGCCATTCAGTATTCCTTGGCTGAGAATTTTGTCTAGCTCTGTACCCCATTTTTAATAGGATTATTTGGTTCTCTGGAGTCTAGCTTTTTGAATTATTTGTATATTTTGGATATTAGCCATCTATAGATGTAAAGATCTTTTCCCAATCTATTGGTTGCCATTTTGGCCTATTGACAATGTCTTTTGCCTTACAGAAGCTTCACAATTTTAAGAGGTCCCATTTGTCGATTCTTGATCCTAAAGCATAAGCCATTGGTGTTTTGTTCAGGAAATTTTCCCGTGTCCATGTGTTCAATCAAGGCTCTTCCTCCACTTTCTCTTCTGTTAGTTTCAGTGTATCTGGTTTTATGTTGAGGTCCTTAAGCCACTTGGACTTGAGTTTTGTACAAGGACATAAGAATGGATCAATTTACATTCTTCTACATGCTGATCTCCAGTTGAACCAGCACCATTTGTTGAAAATCCTATCTTTTTTTCACTGGATTGTTTTAGCTCCTTGGTCAAAGATCAAGTAACCATAGGTGTGTGGGTTCTTTCTGGGTCTTTAATTTTTTTTTTTTTGTGTTCCATGGTACCAGTATACTTAATTTTTTTTTCTTTTCTTTCTTTTTTTTTTTATTAACTTGAGTATTTCTTATATACATTTCGAGTGTTATTCCCTTTCCCGGTTTCCGGGCAAACATCCCCCTCCCCCCTCCCCTTCCTTATGGGTGTTCCCCTCCCAACCCTCCCCCCATTGCCGCCCTCCCCCCATAGACTAGTTCACTGGGGGTTCAGTCTTAGCAGGACCCAGGGCTTCCCCTTCCACTGGTGCTCTTACTAGGATATTCATTGCTACCTATGGGGTCAGAGTCCAGGGTCAGTCCATGTATATGGGTCTTTAATTCTATTCCATTGATCTACCTGCTTATTTTTGTACCAATACCATGCAGTTTTTTTTTTTTATCATGATTGCTCTGTAATACAGCTTGAGGTCAGGAATGGTGATTCCCCCAGAAGTTCCTTTATTGTTGAGAATAGTTTTCACTATCCTGGGATTTTTGTTATTCCAAATGAATTTACAAGTTGCTTTTTCTAGTTCTATGAAGAATTGAGTTGGAGTTTTGATGGGGATTGCATTGAATCTGAAGATTGCTTTCAGCAAGATGCCCATTTTCTATATTAATCCTACCAATGCATGAGCATGGGAGATCTTTCCGTCTTCTGAGATCTTTAATTTCTTTCTTCAGAGACTTGAAGTCCTTGTCATAGAGATCTTTCACTTGCTTAGAGTCACACCAAGGTATTTTATATTCTTTGTGAGTATTGTGAAAGGTGTTGTTCCCCTAATTTCTTTCTTTCTTTTTTTTTCATGAACATAAATACTTTAATAATGAACATCTAGTTTGGGGGCTCTTAAATTAATTTTTAAGTTACTAAGTAGTAGGTTTATGGTGGTATTTTCATACATATGCATAACTGTATTTTGTTATCACTTGTGCCTTTCCACAATGTTCTTTTTTTTTTTCATCTTTATTAAATTGGGTATTTCTTATTTACATTTCGATAGTTATTCCCTTTCCCGGTTTCTGGGGCCAATGTCTCCCTCCCCTTCTCTATGGGTGTTCCCCTCCCCATCCTCCCCCATTACCGCCCTCCCCTCAACAATCACGTTCACTGGAGGTTCAGTCTTGGCAGGGCTTCCCCTTCCACTGGTGCCCTTACTAGGCTATTCATTGCTACCTATGCGGTTGGAGCCCAGGGTCAGTCCATGTATAGTCTTTGAGTAGTGGCTTAGTCCCTGGAAGCTCTGGTTGGTTGGCATTGTTGTTCATATGGGGGTCTCAAGCCCCTTCAAGCTCTTTCAGTCCTTTCTAAGATTCCTTCAACAGGGGTCCCGTTCTCAGTTCAATGGTTTAATGATGGCATTCGCCTATGTATTTACTATATTCTGGCTGTGTCTCTGAGGAGAGATTTACATCTGGTTCCTGTCAGCCTGCACTTCTTTGCTTCATCCATCTTATCTGGTTTGGTGGCTGTATATGTATGGGCCACATGTGGGGCAGACTCTGAATGGGTGTTGCTTCTGCCTCTGTTCTACACTTTGCCTCCCTATTTCCTCCCAAGGGTATTCTTGTTCCCCTTTTAAAGAAGGAGTGAAGCATTCGCATTTTGGCCAGCCTGTTTATCCTTTGAGTAGAGGAAGGCTATTGACTTAAGTTAATTTTATATGCAGTCACTTTGCTAAAGTTGTTTATCAGGTTTAGGAGTTCTCTGGTGGAATTTTTGCATCACTTAAATATACTATCATATCATCTGCAAGTAGTGATATTTAGATTTCTTCCTTTCCAGTTTGTATCCCTTTGACTTCTTTTTGTTGTCTGATTGTTCTGGCTAGGACTTCGAGTACTATACTGAGTAGGTAGGGAGAGAGTGGGCAGACTTGTCTAGTCTCTGATTTTAGTGAGATTGCTTCAAGTTTCTCTCCATTTATTTTGTTTTTGGCTACTGGTTTGCTGTATATTGCTTTTACTATGTTTAGATATGGGTATTGATTGAATTCCAGATCTTTCTAAGACTTTTAACATGAAGAGGTGTTGAATTTTGTCAAATGTTTTCTCAGTATCTAATGAGATAATCATGTGGTTTTTTTCTTTGAGTTTGTTTATGTAGCAGATTATGTTGATGGATTTCTGTATATTGAAACATTCTTGCATCCCTGGGATGAAGCCTACTTGATCATGGTGAATGATCATTTTGATGTGTTCTTTGATTCAGTTTGCAAGAATTTTATTGAGTATTTTTGCATCAATATTCATGAGAAAAATTGGCCTGAAGTCCTCTTTCTTTGTAGGGTCTTTGTGTGGTTTAGGTTTAAGCATAATTGTGGCTTCATAGAAGGAATTGGTTAGTGTTCCTTCTGTTTCTTTTTTGAGGAATAGTTTGAGGAGTATTGGTATAAGGCTCTTTAAAGGTATGATAGAATTCTGCACTAACCCCATTTGGTCCTGGGCTGTTTTTTGTTGGGAGACTTTTAATGACTGCTTCTATTTCTTTAGGGGTTATGGGACTGTTTAGATGGGTTATTGTGTCCTGATTTAACTCTGGTACCAGGTATCTGTCCAGACAATTGTCCATTTCATCCAAATTTTCCAGTTTTCCTGAGTATAGGATTTTGTAATAGGATCTGATAATTTTTTGTGAATTTCCTCATTTTCTGTTGTTATGTCTCCCTCTTCATTTCTGATTTTGTTAATTTGGATACTTTCCCTGTACCTCTGTCTAGTCTGTTTAAGGGTTTATCTATCTTGTTGATATTTTTCTCAGAGAACCAGATCCTGGTTTTGTTGATTCTTTGTATAGTTCTTTTTGTTTCTACTTGATTGATTTCAGCTCTGAGTTTGATTATTTCCTGCTGTCTCCTCCTCTTTTCCTCTTGGGTGTATTTGCTTCTTTCTCTTCTAGAGCTTTCTTTTTTTTTTAATTTTTTTTTATTAACTTGAGTATTTCTTATTTACATTTCGAGTGTTATTCCCTTTCCCGGTTTCCGGGCCAACCTCCCCTAACCCCTCCACCTCCCCTTCTTTATGGGTGCTCCCCTCCCCATCCTCCCCCCATTGCCGCCCTCCCCCCAACAATCTAGTTCACTGGGGGTTCAGTCTTAGCAGGACCAAGGGCTTCCCCTTCCACTGGTGCTCTTACTAGGATATTCATTGCTACCTATGAGGTCAGAGTCCAGGGTCAGTCCATGTATAGTCTTTAGGTAGTGGCTTAGTCCCTGGAAGCTCTGGTTGCTTGGCATTGTTGTTCATATGAGGTCTCAAGCCCCTTCAAGCTCTTCCAGTTCTTTCTCTAATTCCTTCAACGGGGGTCCTGTTCTGAGTTCAGTGGTTTGCTGCTGGCATTCGCCTCTGTATTTGATGTATTCTGGCTGTGTCTCTCAGGAGAGATCTACATCCGGCTCCTGTCAGTCTGCACTCCTTTGCTTCATCCATCTTGTCTAATTGGATGGCTGTATATGTATGGGCCACATGTGGGGCGGGCTCTGAATGGGTGTTCCTTCTGTCTCTGTTTTAATCTTTGCTTCTCTATTCCCTGTCAAGGGTATTCTTGTTCCCCCTTTTAAAGAAGGAGTGAAGCATTCACATTTTGATCATCTGTCTTGAGTTTCATGTGTTCTATGCATCTAGGGTAATTCAAGCATTTGGGCTAATAGCCACTTATCAATGAGTGCATACCATGTGTGTTTTTCTGTGATTGGGTTACCTCACTCAGGATGATATTTTCCAGTTCCAACCATTTGCCTACGAATTTCATAAAGTCACCTTTTTTGATAGCTGAGTAATATTCCATTGTGTAGATGTACCACATTTTCTGTATCCATTCCTCTGTTGAAGGGCATCTGGGTTCTTTCCAGCTTCTGGCTATTATAAATAAGGCTGCGATGAACATAGTGGAGCAAGTGTCTTTTTTATATGTTGGGGTACCTTGTGGGTATATGCCCAAGAGAGGTATAGCTGGATCCTCAGGCAGTTCAATGTCCAATTTTCTGAGGAACCTCCAGACTGATTTCCAGAATGGTTGTACCAGTCTGCAATCCCACCAACAATGGAGGAGTGTTCCTCTTTCTCTGCATCCTCGCCAGCATCTGCTGTCACCTGAGTTTTTGATCTTAGCCATTCTCACTGGTGTGAGGTGAAATCTCAGGGTTGTTTTGATTTGCATTTCCCTTATGACTAAAGATGTTGAACATTTCTTTAGGTGTTTCTCAGCCATTTGGCATTCCTCAGCTGTGAATTCTTTGTTTAGCTCTGAACCCCATTTTTTAATAGGGTTATTTGTCTCCCTGCAGTCCAACTTCTTGAGTTCTTTGTATATTTTGGATATAAGCCCTCTATCTGTTGTAGGATTGGTAAAGATCTTTTCCCATTCTGTTGGTTGCTGTTTTTCCTAACCACAGTGTCCTTTGCGTTACAGAAGCTTTGCAGTTTTATGAGATCCCATTTGTTGATTCTTGATCTTAGAGCATAAGTCATTGGTGTTTTGTTCAGGAAATTTTTTCCAGTGCCCATGTGTTCAAGATGCTGCCCTAGTTTTTCTTCTATTAGTTTGAGTGTATCTGGTTTGATGTGGAGGTCCTTGATCCACTTGGACTTAAGCTTTGTACAGGGTGATAAGCATGGATCGTTTTGCAGTCTTCTACATGTTGACCTCCAGTTGAATCAGCACCATTTGCTGAAAATGCTATCTTTTTTCCATTGGATGGTTTTGGCTCCTTTGTCAAAAGTCAAGTGATCATAGGTGTGTGGGTTCATTTCTGGGTCTTCAATTCTGTTCCATTGGTCTATCTGTCTGTCTCTGTACCAATACCATGCAGTTTTTTTTTTATCACTATTGCTCTGTAATATTGCTTGAGTTCAGGGATAGTGATTCCCCCTGAAGTCCTTTTATTGTTAAGAATAGTTTTAGCTATCCTGGGTTTTTTGTTATTCCAGATGAATTTGCAATTTTTTCTGTCTAACTCTTTGAAGAATTGGATTGGTATCTTGATGGGGATTGCATTGAATCTGTAGATCGCTTTTGGTAAAATGGCCATTTTTACTATGTTAATCCTGCCAATCCATGAGCATGGGAGATCTTTCCATCTTCTGAGGTCTTCTTCAATTTCTTTCTCCAGAGTCTTGAAGTTCTTATTGTACAGATCTTTTACTTGCTTGGTTAAAGTCACACCGAGGTACTTTATATTATTTGGGTCTATTATGAAGGGTGTCGTTTCCCTAATTTCTTTCTTGGCTTGTTTCTCTTTTGTGTAGAGAAAGGCCACTGATTTATTTGAGTTAATTTTATACCCAGCCACTTTGCTGAAGTTGTTTATCAGCTTTAGTAGTTCTCTGGTGGAACTTTTGGGATCACTTAAATATACTACCATATCATCTGCAAATAGTGATATTTTGACTTCTTCTTTTCCGATCTGTATCCCCTTGACCTCCTTTTGTTGTCTGATTGCTCTGGCTAGAACTTCAAGAACTATATTGAATAAGTAGGGAGAGAGTGGGCAGCCTTGTCTAGTCCCTGATTTTAGTGGGATTGCTTCAAGTTTCTCTCCATTTAGTTTAATGTTAGCAACTGGTTTGCTGTATACGGGTTTTACTATGTTTAGGTATGGGCCTTGAATTCCTATTCTTTCCAGGACTTTTATCATGAAGGGGTGTTGAATTTTGTCAAATGCTTTCTCAGCATCTAATGAAATGATCATGTGGTTTTGTTCTTTCAGTTTGTTTATATAATGGATCACGTTGATGGTTTTCCATATATTAAACATTCCCTGCATGCCTGGGATGAAGCCTACTTGATCATGGTGGATGATTGTTTTGATGTGCTCTTGGATTCGGTTTGCCAGAATTTTATTGAGTATTTTTGCGTCGATATTCATAAGGGAAATTGGTCTGAAGTTCTCTTTCTTTGTTGGGTCTTTGTGTGGTTTAGGTATAAGAGTAATTGTGGCTTCATAGAAGGAATTCGGTAGTGATCCATCTGTTTCAATTTTGTGGAATAGTTTGGATAATATTGGTATGAGGTCTTCTATGAAGGTCTGATAGAATTCTGCACTAAACCCGTCTGGACCTGGGCTCTTTTTTGTTGGGAGACCTTTAATGACTACTTCTATTTCCTTAGGAGTTATGGGGTTGTTTAATTGGCTTATCTGTTCCTGATTTAACTTCGGTACCTGGTATCTGTCTAGGAACTTGTCCATTTCCTGCAGATTTTCAAGTTTTGTTGAATATAGGCTTTTATAGTAAGATCTGATGATTTTTTGAATTTCCTCTGAATCTGTAGTTATGTCTCCCTTTTCATTTCTGATTTTGTTAATTTGGAAACACTCTCTGTATCCTCTCATTAGTCTGGCTAAGGGTTTATCTATCTTGTTGATTTTCTCAAAGAACCAGCTTTTGGTTCTGTTGATTCTTTCTATGGTCCTTTTTGTTTCTACTTGGTTGATTTCAGCTCTGAGTTTGATTATTTCCTGCCTTCTACTCCTCCTGGGTGTATTTACTTCTTTTTGTTTTAGAGCTTTTAGGTGTGCTGTCAAGCTGCTGACATATGCTCTTTCCTGTTTCTTTCTGCAGGCACTCAGAGCTATGAATTTTCCTCTTAGCGCAGATTTCATTGTGTCCTTTGGGTATGTTGTACCTTCACTTTCATTAAATTCTAAAAAGTCTTTAATTTCTTTATTTCTTCCTTGACCAGGTTATCGTGGAGTAGAGCATTATTCAACTTCCACATATATGTGGGCGTTCTTCCCTTATTGTTATTGAAGACCAGCTTTAGGCCGTGGTGGTCTGATAGCACACATGGGATTATTTCTATCTTTCTGTACCTGTTGAGGCCCATTTTTTGACCAATTATATGGTCAATTTTGGAGAAAGTACCATGAGGAGCTGAGAAGAATGTATATCCTTTTACTTTAGGATAGAATGTTCTATAAATATCTGTTAAGTCCATTTGGTTCATGACTTCTCTTAGTCTGTCTACGTCTCTGTTTAATTTCTGTTTCCATGATCTGTCCATTGATGAGAGTGGGGTGTTGAAATCTCCTACTATTATTGTGTGTGTGTTTTGAGCTTTAGTAAGGTTTCTTTTACGTATGTAGGTGCCCTTGTATTTGGGGCATAGATATTTAGGATTGAGAGTTCATCTTGATGGATCTTTCCTTTGATGAATATGAAGTGTCCTTCCTTATCTTTTTTGATGACTTTTAGTTGAAAATTGATTTTATTTGATATTAGAATAGCTACTCTAGCTTGCTTCTTCCGACCACTTGCTTGGAAAGTTGTTTTCCAGCCTTTCACTCTGAGGTAGTGTCTCTTTGCCTCTGATTTGTGTTTCCAGTAGGCAGCAGAATGCAGGGTCCTCGTTGTCTTTTTATTGGGGAGTTGAGACCATTGATGTTGAGAGATAGTAAGGAATAGTGATTATTGCTTCCTGTTATATTCATATTTGGATGTGAGGTTATGTTTGTGTGCTTTTCTTCTCTTTGTTTTGTTGCCAACACGATTAGTTTCTTGCTTTTTTTTTTTTTTTTTTTTTTTTAGGAGCTGGGGACCAAACCCAGGGCCTTGCGCTTCCTAGGTAAGCGCTCTACCACTGAGCTAAATCCCCAGCCCCCCAGTTTCTTGCTTTTTCTAGGGTGTAGCTTGCTTCCTTATGTTGGGCTTTACCATTTATTATCTTAAAGGAGTTATTTATGTCCTTTTTTTTTTTTGGTTCTTTTTTTCGGAGCTGGGGATCGAACCCAGGGCCTTGCGCTTCCTAGGCAAGTGCTCTACCACTGAGCTAAATCCCCAACCCCTATTTATGTCCTTCTTAAAGTTCTCTATCATTATCATGAGATGTGATTTTAAATACGAATCTTGCTTTTCTAGTGTTTTGGGGTTATTCAGGACTTTTTGTAGTGGGAGAATTGGGTTGTGATGATGCCAAGTAGCCTTGGTTTCTGTAGCTTATTTCTTGCCCTTGCCTCACACCATTTGGTTATCTCTGGTGTTAGTTGGTCTTGCTGTCTCTGACTGGAGCTTGTCCCTCCTGTGAGCCTGTGAGCCTGTCATCTAAGGTGTGCCAGCACCCCTTGGAGACCAGCTCTCCGTGGATGGCATTTGGGTCTGGAGACTTGTGCCAGGGTTAACTTTGGGATGCAGATGGAGAATGGAAGTATTCTGTCCCCAGTTTCTCTGCAGTTCTGGATCCATGTGGTCTCCTCGAAGGTCCCTCTTTGGCCAGTTATTGGAGCAAAAATGTTTATCTCATGTGGACATATGAGCACAGCACTCCTGGGTGACCAGCTTTCTCCAGGCATGGGTTGGGTCTGGAGAGCTGTGCCACAGGGTTAACTCAGGGGTGCAGGTATATTATTATATTTCTGGCTATAATTTCAAGTACTTTTCCTAATTCCAAATATTTTTTTAAAAATAAAAGCTAGATATGTAGGCAATTTTGGAAGCCTACATTCAATAAACAAATGATTTATTTTTCTAAAGACATTTCTAAAGTATTGAGTTTATCTATTCAAGTATTTACACCTGCAGTAAACAAATACTTATGGAGTGTATGAGGCATGCCAATAAAAATGTTAATAAAAGTATATAAGGATTTATACTTTAGAACTTCATAATCCAAAAGCAATAACTGATGCTACCTTATTTTGTACTAAACAGTTACAGGTCCTCCATTTTCTGCAGAAACCACATAGCTATCAGATTGATATAGTTGATATTTTTCAGTACCTTACAAAATCAGAGATACATTGCTATGATAGTTTTGGCAAAGGAACAAATGAGTTATTAGTGTGTGTTTGCTATGACACATGCACTTGCATGTTTTTATTACAGAAAAATTTAAAAATAGTACAGATAATTTTAATTTTAGATAATCGTTTTAATGTACAGTTATATTGCATTTCTGATACAATTCAGAAAGAATAACTAGTTGCCACAAAACATAGACTAGACAGCATTTTTTTTTGTTTTTGTGTTTTTTTTGTTGTTTTTAATTTTTTTAGATTTATTTTTTATTTATCTGAGTATACTGCAGTTATCTTCAGACACACCAGAAGAGGTCAATCAGATCTCATTACAGATGGTTGTGAGCCACCATGTGGTTGCTGGGAATTGAACTCAGACTAGACAGCATTTTTTTTTTTTTTTATTAACTTGAGTATTTCTTATATACATTTCGAGTGTTATTCCCTTTCCCGGTTTCCGGGCAAACATCCCCCTCCCCCCTCCCCTTCCTTATGGGTGTTCCCCTCCCAACCCTCCCCCCATTGCCGCCCTCCCCCCATAGACTAGTTCACTGTGGGTTCAGTCTTAGCAGGACCCAGGGCTTCCCCTTCCACTGGTGCTCTTACTAGGATATTCATTGCTACCTATGGGGTCAGAGTCCAGGGTCAGTCCATGTATAGTCTTTAGGTAGTGGCTTAGTCCCTGGAAGCTCTGGTTGCTTGGCATTGTTGTACTTTTGGGGTCTCGAGCCCCTTCAAGCTCTTCCAGTTCTTTCTCTGATTCCTTCAATAGGGGACCTATTCTCAGTTCAGTGGTTTGCTGCTGGCATTCGCCTCTATATTTGCTGTATTCTGGCTGTGTCTCTCAGGAGCGATCTACATCCGGCTCCTGTCGGTCTGCACTTCTTTGCTTCATCCATCTTGTCTAATTGGGTGGCTGTATATGTATGGGCCACATGTGGGGCAGGCTCTGAATGGGTGTTCCTTCAGTCTCTGTTTTAATCTTTGCCTCTCCCTTCCCTGCCAAGGGTATTCTTTTTCCTCATTTAAAGAAGGAGTGAAGCATTCACATTTTGATCATCCGTCTTGAGTTTCCTTTGTTCTAGGGATCTAGGGTAATTCAAGCATTTGGGCTAATAGCCACTTATCAATGAGTGCATACCATGTATGTCTTTCTGTGATTGGGTTAGCTCACTCAGGATGATATTTTCCAGTTCCCACCATTTGCCTACGAATTTCATAAACTCGTTGTTTTTGATAGCTGAGTAATATTCCATTGTGTAGATGTACCACATTTTCTGTATCCATTCCTCTGTTGAAGGGCATCTGGGTTCTTTCCAGCTTCTGGCTATTATAAATAAGGCTGCGATGAACATAGTGGAGCACGTGTCTCTTTTATATGTTGAGGCATCTTTTGGGTATATGCCCAAGAGAGGTATAGCTGGATCATCAGGCAGTTCAATGTCCAATTTTCTGAGGAACCTCCAGACTGATTTCCAGAATGGTTTTACCAGTCTGCAATCCCACCAACAATGGAGGAGTACTAGACAGCATTTTAAAGGACTCTTATTCTGCTATAAATTCTCAAAGGTAGCATATAAAATCTTCTAATCTGTGGATATGAAGATCCAATTAAGCTCAGTAAAAATACTGTCTCAACTGAGTGATTTGCATCAGCAAGGAAACATGGTCTAAACATTTCCATTAAACAACTTTAGAGGTGAAGAAGAAACTGTAGAGACTGGAGATGGCTCATCAGTTAAGAATAGACTTTGGTTCCCAGCACCTATATCAGGGGGCTCACAGCTTCCTGTAACTACCTCTCTACAAGTTTTGACCTTGAGTGCCTGCACTCATAATACACCTCCTAAGAGATACACACATTTATTTAGACTAATAAAACCTAATAAAAATGGCTCAGTGGTTTAGAGTGCATGCTGTTCTTGCACAGGACCTGAGTTCAAGCCTCAGCATCACACCAGACAGCTTACAACTGCTTGTAACTCCATGCCCCTCTGACTACCTTCACACACATGCACACACACAAGCACACACACACCTAGTAATTACAAATTAGAAAATGTTTTTTTAAAACATACTTCATTAAATTTCAGCTTCTGTAGTTTTTTTCTTTTTTCTTTTCTTTATTACCATTACCTTTAACAGTAAAAATTCTCTAAGTTGGTAGCACTGATCTGTACAATCAGAGTTCCACAGTATATTAACTTTCCTATTGTTGTTATGAAATTCTTCCAGAAAAAATCTTTAGAGGTGAAAGGTTTATGTTGGTCATCGTTGAGCCTGTGGTTTATCACAGAGGGAAAAGTATGAGGCAGGACTGTGATGTGTGTGGCTGGTCTCATGACATCCACATTCGGATTTTTTCTTAAGATATTTTTCCTTAAATTTATTTCATTATTTGAAACCATGCTTGCTATATCTGTGGTTCTGTGTACATGCCTGAGGATACCAAAGATATTATTCATTGATTCATTCTTAAAAATGCAGTGCACCTGGAGAACATTACAGTCTGTTTCTATTTTTATTTGCCTTCAAACTAAAATGCAGGAAATACTAGCCAAATACAAGAAAAGATAAATTGGCACAGAGCTCAAAACACAAATGATAATGGTGTTAAAAATCAAGGTTACATTTTAGTAGACATATGTGCTATGTCTGAGCACAAGGAAGTCTACTCGCACAGAAAAGAGGAGCTGTCAAAAATCAAAACAAACAACACACACATAAACAAAATTCTGAGAAAGTAATTCTACTCAGAGAAATGGAAGCAGAAATACATGCCGCCTACATGTTTCCTATGAATTTGGAGTTGAAGGTGGAGGACAGTCTGAAACAAGAGGTGATTAATACTACACTAGGCTTGAATGCTACACAAGAACACTAGAGTTCACTACTTTGGAAAGTGGCATTAAGAAAACAGAGTTAATAATTCAATCTGTGCAACTTTTTTTTTTTTTAGTTTTGGAATATATTGATGATGGACTTAAGTGAAATAACTAAAGTCACAGACAACATGTTCCATGAGAGAAAAAAGGCAGAGAAACTGTGATTCTCTATGTCAATTACAATGTACTGCAAGAAGAGGCTTCTTTTATAACTGAAAGATAGTCTGATCTACAAGTGTAGTGATACGTCATTAGTTAGTGCCCATGTAATATCATGTCTAATTGGTGGAGAAAGAGTGGTAGGTTATCCTCTATGGTATCTAACCTATCTGCCCATACATAGTTCCTTGGTCCCAGTAATGGTGCCAAGCATGTCCATCTCATGCAAATTCAAGTGCAGTTATGTTTGGTTACTTCCATAACATTTATGCCATTATTGCAAGCAATGGGCGTATCTTACCATGGCAGTCATTATCGCAGCTCACATAGCTTGGATTGTGATAAAATTAATGATTACTTTTCCACTTTGGTAGCACGCAAAGAGCTTTCCAGCACTATGAAAGGAGGCCATTATGGATAAAGCTTACAGGTCCATATCAGCTTAATTTCTCCACATTTTATGACTCAAGTATATGTTGTCTTCAGCAAGACATCAATAATAGTGGAACTTTTAAGTTGAGGTTTGCTAACAGCTGTTTACGTGGAGTTAAGAACCGCTCAGTAGGGAGTTAAGGCCTGGTACTGTAAACCTAGTCATCTATTCCTGTCCAGAGTGGTTTTAGACCCTAGAGGAGAACCTACTATTGTTCTGGATTTGATTTAGTGCTTGTATTATGGTAATTGGATTCCCAAAATTGCACAAGAATCCTATCTAAGATCCTGAGGGTCCCTGCCCCCGGTTGGTTCTTATTGGTAAATAGAGTTGCCAGCAGCTAATGGTGGGCAGGGAGACAGAGGGAGGACTTTAGGATTCTCGAGCAAGGGAAAGGAGAATCACCATGACAGAAAAGGAATAAGATCCAGGCGTGAGAGCTGCAGAAGAGAGAGCGTACCAATCATGTAAGAGCTGCAAAAGAATGGTTCCGGGGCCCCCACTGGGTCTAGGGCAGCAAAGATGGAATATAGATTTTAGTAATAACTCAGGAGTATCGGGGAAGGTGCAACCAATGTGGAAGTCTGGGAGTGGCCCAGCCATTGAGCTGAGCTGACTAAGGCAGTGTGTGTGTGTGTGTGTGTGTGTGTGTGTGTGTGTGTGTGTGTCTTTCAGACCATTTCAGAACCTAGCAAGGAACTTGTGGTGCCACCACTGGTGTGATTACAGTGAATTAATCAATTACCACAACATATGACTGCTTTTTTCCTAAACTAATATTCACATTTTTTTTCTAAATACTTATAAAAAAATGTAGCTGTCATCCCTTATCGAAGAATCTTTTATTTCAATAGACAGAGGTTACTGTAGAGATCCACAACTAGTCAAATGCAGAGAGTAAGTGCTATTATGGTTGGTTTTAATGCCAAATTGCCACTAGGCAGACTCAGCAGAGTAGGGAGCATCACTTGAGGGGTGTCCTGATTGGCCTTGAATGATGAGGTAAGGCCTACCCTGATTTCAGGTAGCACCTTGATAGGAGGCCAGATAAAAATGGGGTATTTCTGAAGGAAGTTTAGTCTATCTCTTTGCTTATTTGATCTCCCCTTCTGCCACTGAATTGATCTGCCCATTGTTGCTGGTAATGCAGATTCCTTCTAGGACCATAGAACCAGTGAGTTTTCAAGCGCCTCCTGGAGAGTATTAGAAACTTTCTTGGATCCAGTGCTAGACTAGGGCTACTGAGGTAATCCACCTTGTAAACTCAGTGACTACTGGTCATTGCTCCCCAGTGAGGGGCAGGTATTCCGAGACTACTCTAATGGCTAAGTCATGGAGCCTCATAGCATCAGCTTCTCAGCATCTCACCTGTGATTTGGCTATCATTATTTTAAAACCCAGTAAATCCATAGATAAATCAGAATGTGTGTGTGTGTGTGTGTGTGTGTGTGTGTGTGTGTGTATGTGTGTGTGTGTGTGTGTGTGTGTGTGTTCTATTCCTCTACAAAGCCCTGACTAAAATAAGTGCCCACCCCCAGTTGATGTGTAGCAGTATAACCCCTACATCAAAGACATAGGGAAAATTGTGGAAGAAGCGCCTGGAAGATTGTCAGATCGAGAGGTTGGGATGCCAGCTGGGAGATAGTGTTTTCTAAACATGTCTTAGAAGCTTCACGCATAGTATCTCTACAAGGTTGTCCAAATCAGACCTGCATAATGACCACAGCAGTTGACATGCCAAAGTGAAGGGGGTCACAAGCTACTATGCCTAGCTGAAGAGCTACTGGCTATCAGTGGTGCCCGAGGGAGGTAAAATTGATCTTCCCTAGGAACAAGCTCCCTGATAGGTTACCCAGTCCCAAGCAGACCTACATGTGAGCAACACTAAATTCACTCTGCAATATACATATACAACAATAATATTTATGAAGAAGGCATGAATTTGAGGAGTTGGGAGCAGTTGGAGAAGTTGGAGCAGGGAGAGGAGGGGTGGAAGGAATGTAAATACAATAGTTGTTTATAAACTTGAAAAAAGGCATCTAATTTTAAGACACTTTCCACTAAGCAACTATAAGTATTCAAAGTAATTATTTATATTAAATGTGAATTCTATAGTAAGAATATAAAGGAAAAATGCATAAATGGGCTACATTTACAAAGTGAGCTTATTTTACATGTACATGAAGGCACTGTGGAAAAATAATGTGCTCCAAAACAAAATATGTTTACAAAGTGAATTACATTAAACAGAAAATTCCCTGTATTAGCAGTATCTTGCACCTAGCCAAAATGTCATCAATTTAGTCCCCATGGACTGAATTCAGCAATTTATTTGCTTGCAGATTTCTCTGTCAACTGTTTCTTGTGGTGCTGGGTATTTAAACCAAGGACAGTCCCATGCCACCTGAGCAATATACCACCGAACTCTATTCTCACCCTTGAAAATGCTGTGATTTCAAACCAATTACCCACATTATTCAATTGTTATTTGTAATAGACTTGAGATTGCAGCAACAGAGAATTTAATGCCAACAAAGACTAAAATATTTACTATCTGGTTGTTTATTGAATAAACACCTCTCGGTTTGTTTAGTGCATTGTATAAGTTCCTTCCCTTATTCCTAGGATAAAGTACTCAGCAGAGAATACTTTGGGAAGGAAGGGTTTAGGGTTGATCAAGGTCTCATAGCCCCTCCTGTTCTCCTCTTTATTCAGTCTTGAACTCCAGGCCAATGAACAGTGTTGTGCACAATAATGGCGGCTTTCTCATAATTGTTCTCAAACAGGCCTATGGCTTTGGCTTGCTGTTTTTAAGCACACATCCTGTCAGCTGACAATATAACTACGGGTATCCCATCCCTTGTTACCTCACACCCAAACATGTGTCTGCTAAATTAGAATCTTCGTTCCAATACCAACCAAAGATTTGATTGTGGAAGTTAAACTGTGGAGATAAAGATAAAGAAACAGGGATACTTGCTAAAAATTTATCTATCAAAAAATATTTGCCAACTCTAGTTAATAATACTGCATCAATGGAATGTCATTATATTCTTTTGATGTCTGTGCAAGGCTTAACATCCTTAGTAATAGCATAAGACTGGTTAAGCATGAACACTGGGCCAAATGAGAATTAGATACTTGGGACAATAACAATGATACACTATTAAGTATAACCACACTTACCCAACATGCTCTCTTTGGGTAACAGAAAATTGATGGTCACAAGCCTTCCCATAATGCATTTGTTGGGTGACTCCATCTTTTACACCATTATAAGAAATAGCAGCTGCATTATCACCATCACCACCAGCAGCACCAGCAGTAGTGTTGTCATAAGATGACTTTCCCACTGCGTCCATCTTGTTGCTGAGTCCTGTTTTCCTTTTTTGCTTTAGCTGCAATGAAAGTTTGCTACTAAGAATACTGGCAGATTTTGACAGAAATTGTTTTCTTCTACCTTGTTACTTAACCTGGTTCATTTTCATATTTTTTTTAAATTTAGAGAATACTTTATTAGTTTTTGTAATCAAACCCACGTAGATAAGACCTTACATATTTAATACAGTGTGTTACCCCTGTACAAATGGAAAAAACTTAAGTTCAACATTTCTAGACCAATATGGCTGTTAATTTCTGTACAGTGCCAACTCAACACAGTAAACGGGGATACTTTTTTCGAAAGTTGACAGCACAGCTAAAGTTTCAAAAAATTCAAATTATATATCTGTATATATATATTTATATTTATATAAAAAGACCAATAATAGCAGTGTGTTATGCATCAACAGCAGCAACAGCTTTTCCAGGTTCTGCAGTCATCTGAACAAAACTGTAGAGACATCCAGCACACTCCATTAAAAAAAAAAAGTAAAAAAACAAAACCCCAGAAAACAGCACAGTTCTGTTACTCTTGTGGTACCTGGCACCATTTTTTTTTTAAATTAGCTTCTCAATCATCATCTGGAAAGAAAACATTCTGAGCAACATCATTAAAAACAGCTCTGATAAAGCACGGTCACTACTACGTATCATAAAGCAGGTACAAGCTATTTTACATCCACAGAGGTATGATACAGTACTGTCCTACATCTATAATACTAGAGGATACAATTTAAAAGGCATTATTTGAGACTTGATTCTACTTTTCCAGCAGAGGGCCCAAAGGATGGTGTGACACAGCTTTGTAAAGAAACATACTCTAGACAGGATTTCCTTTCACTAGTGGCACAGTTCTAAGGATTCATTCTCTCCATGAATGTCAGCTAAAACCGTTATTAAAAAAATGAAATATCCCTAGAACAAAACCGTATAACCACCGGATTCACATGAAGATGACCTGGTGGAGACAAGCTGGACCTCACCTTACCAACAAGCTATCAAATCTGTTATGTTTAAACAATGAGACCGCCAAGGAAGGAGATGCCAAGTAGTGCTTCAAAGCTTCGGACCACAATCAAACACAGCATCCTTTTCAACAGAAGCAGAAGCTCATCTGAATATGCTCAAGGATGCTGACATCAACATTTAATCATCTCCTCACTCATCCAGGAAGAAGGGGAGATCAGTTACTACTGTACTTTATTGTGTTCAACCAAATCACCATGTTACAAAAATAGCAAGCTGCCATAATAAAAAATAAGGCTCCTCTATCCAGCACCAGATAGCATCATTTTACTTTCAAGCCTAGAAATTGCACACTTGTATATAAACCAACCGAAGATGAGGATTGAGAGTTCATCTTGGTGGATTTTTCCTTTGATGAATATGAAGTGTCCTTCCTTATCTTTTTTGATGACTTTTAATTGAAAATTGATTTTATTTGATATTAGAATGGCTACTCCAGCTTGCTTCTTCTGAGCATTTGCTTGGAAAGTTGTTTTCCAGCCTTTTACTCTGAGGTAGTGTCTGTCTTTGTCTCTGAGGTGTGTTTCCTGTAGGCAGCAGAATGCAGGGTCCTCATTGTGTATCCAGTTTGTTAATCTATGTCTTTTTATTGGGGAGTTGAGGCCATTGATGTTGAGAGATATTAAGGAATAGTGATTATTGCTTCCTGTTATATTCATATTTGGATGTGAGGTTATGTTTGTGTGCTTTTCTTCTCTTTGTTTTGTTGCCAAGACGATTAGTTTCTTGCTTCTTCTAGGGTATAGCTTGCCTCCTTATGTTGGGCTTTACCCTTTATTATCCTTTGTAGTGCTGGATTTGTAGTAAGATATTGTGTAAATTTGGTTTTGTCATGGAATATCTTGGTTTCTCCATCTATGTTAATTGAGAGTTTTGCAGGATACAGTAACCTGGGCTGGCATTTGTGTTCTCTTAGGGTCTGTATGACATCAGTCCAGGATCTTCTGGCTTTCATAGTTTCTGGCGAAAAGTCTGGTGTGATTCTGATAGGTCTGCCTTTATATGTTACTTGACCTTTTTCCCTTACTGCTTTTAATATTCTTTCTTTATTTTGTGCGTTTGGTGTTTTGACTATTATGTGATGGGAGGTGTTTCTTTTCTGGTCCAATCTATTTGGAGTTCTGTTGGCTTCTTGTATGCCTATGGGTATCTCTTTTTTTAGGTTAGGGAAGTTTTCTTCTATGATTTTGTTGAAGATATTTACTGGTCCTTTGAGCTGGGAGTCTTCACTCTCTTCTATACCTATTATCCTTAGGTTTGATCTTCTCATTGAGTCCTGGATTTCCTGTATGTTTTGGACCAGTAGCTTTTTCTGCTTTACATTATCTTTGACAGTTGAGTCAATGATTTCTATGGAATCTTCTGCTCCCGAGATTCTCTCTTCCATCTCTTGTATTCTGTTGGTGAAGCTTGTATCTACAGCTCCTTGTCTTTCCATTTGATTTTCTATGTCCAGGGTTGTTTCCATGTGTTCTTTCTTGATTGCTTCTATTTCCATTTTTAATTCCTTCAACTGTTTGATTGTGTTTTCCTGGAATTCTTTCAGGGATTTTTTCGATTCCTCTCTGTAGGCTTTTACTTGTTCTCTAAAGGAGTTCTTTATGTCTTTCTTGAAGTCCTCCAGCATCATGATCAAATATGATTTTGAAACTAGATCTTGCTTTTCTGGTGTGTTTGGATATTCCGTGTTTGCTTTGGTGGGAGAATTGGGCTCCGCTGATGCCATGTAGTCTTGGTTTCTGTTGCTTGGGTTCCTGCGCTTGCCTCTCGCCATCAGATTATCTCTAGTGTTACTTTGTTCTGCTATTTCTGACCGTGGCTAGACTGTCCTATAAGCCCGTGTGTCAGGAGTGCTGTAGACCTATTTTCCTGTTTTCTTTCAGCCAGTTATGGGGACAGAGTGTTCTGCTTTCGGGCGTGTAGTTTTCCTCTCTACAGGTCTTCAGCTGTTCCTGTGGGCCTGTGTCTTGAGTTCACCAGGCAGGTTTCTTGCAGGGGAAAAGTTGGTCCTACCTGCGGTTCCAAGGCTCAATTTTGCTCGTGGGGTACTGCCTAAGTCCTCTCCGAGGTGGCAGCAACCGGGAAGATCTGCGCCACTCTTTCTGGGAGCCTCTGTGCACCAGGGTTCCAGATGGCGTTTGGTGTTTTCCTCTGGCGTCTGGATGTGCACAGAGTGCAGTCTCTTCTGGTTTCCCAGGCGTGTCCGCCTCTCTGAAGGTTTAGCTCTCCCTCCCACGGGATTTGGGTGCAGAGAACTGTTTATCTGGTCTGTTTCCTTCAGGTTCTGGTGGCGTCTAAGGTGCAGGGGTCCTGCCGCTCCCGGGCCCTCCCCTACGGGAACCCAGAGGCCTTATACAGTTGCCTCTTGGGCCAGGGATGTGGGCAGGGGTGGGCAGTGTTGGTGGTCTCCTTCGCTCTGCAGCCTCAGGAGTGCCCACCTGACCAGGCGGTGACGTCTCTCTCCCACGGGGTTTGGGAGCAGAGAGCTGCTGCGGGCCGGGATCCGCGGGTGATTTTCATAATTTTAATTAGCAAGAGCTGCTTCCATGTGTAGCTCAGTAACTGTCACTACTGTATTTATCATCTCAGAGTTTTCTTTTCAATCACTGCTTTCTATGGAAAATGTTTACAGTAAGACTCATCTGTGTGGAAAGACATATGAGTCCCCTTTTATTTTCACTAGCAAGACTGCCCATTAAAATGTTGATTTAGAGAATGTGATGTTGTTTGGCTCTTGTAACAAATGGTTGTCTTAACCTAAGTTAATATCTTATTCAGTGTACTTCTTGGAAGATAGAAAGCCCAAAGATGATCCAGGCATAAAGTACATGTTAACTTTCATATGTATACTCCTGTAGTGGATGTGTGATCAGTTGTGTAAAATTTTCCATTTTAATTGTCCTTGTGTAACCAACAGTTTCACATTTATGCTTAACGAAGGGCTGAAAGTCCAGACATCATACCTGTCACAATCCTTACTTGGTTTTGGTTCCTGAGAGATTTTTCTTTTTGAAAGATGTAATTATGAACATTAATTTGATTTGATTCTTCTTAAGTTGTTAAGGTAATTTTAAAAACCAAATTTATAGTTAATTTAATTTAAAATAAAATAAATTTGACCTTTGAGTAATCATGGACATGAAAAAAGTTAGGAAACTAATTGAAATTCATCTTCTAAGCTCCATCCTCTATTTTATCTGCTCTCCAAACACTGACAAGAAATTTGCTATAGCCTAAGTTAGAATTAAAACATGAGTAGTGATCTTAACTCTCTACAATTTTGGAATGAACTTAATTCATTCTGGGAAATTTGCCAAAATAAATTAAATGGCCTTAATCATATCTGAAGGTTTCTTTCTTTAAAATAATCTATACAATGTCTTAAGTAGTAAGTATTTACAATGATTTTGGCCATGTATCCAAAATTTTGTAAATGGAAAGCAGGCACATTTTAAACTATTTAGGAGTCTGTTGCAGGACAGTTGATCAAATTGTGAGCTATGTACTGAAAAAACCCGTTTCTAGCTGTGGTGTGGCTCAGACCTTAGTGTCCACCTTTGATTCCAAACAATGAATGTAAAGTTAGTTTGTAGAAGGAAGCACCCATGATCAAAAGTGATGTCTAATTAAGTGTCAGACGAAGTGACAAATCAGAGAAAAATTTGACAGAGTGGGATATACCCAACTCTCATAAGAATAGAAGAAAGGGCCCACACCCTCGGATCCTGGCCCGCAGCAGCTCTCTGCTCCCAGACCCTGTGGGAAAGAGCCCTCACCGCCTGGTCAGGTGGGCACTCCTGAGGCTGCAGAGCGGAAGAGACCACCAACACTGCTCACCCCTGCCCACATCCCTGGCCCAAGAGGAAACTGTATAAGGCCTCTGGGCTCCCGTGGGGGAGGGCCCAGTAGCGGCAGGACACCTGCCTGAGACACCACCGGAACCTGAAGGAAACAGACTGGATAAACAGTTCTCTGCCCCCAAATCCCGTGGGAGGGAGAGCTAAACCCTCAGAGAGGCAGACACGCCTGGGAAACCAGAAGAGACTGCACTCTGCATACACATCTCGGACGCCAGAGGAAAACACCAAAGGCCATCTGGAACCCTGGTGCACTGAAGCTCCCGGAAGGGGCGGCGCAGGTATTCCTGGTTGCTGCCGCCACAGAGAGCCTGTGGGCAGCACCCAACGAGCGAACTTGAGCCTGGGGACCACAGGTAAGACCAACCTTTCTGCTGCAAGAGAGCTGCCTGGTGAACTCAAGACACAGGCCCACAGGAACAGCTGAAGACCTGTAGAGAGGAAAACTACACGCCCGAAAGCAGAACACTCTGTCCCCATAACTGACTGAAAGAGAGGAAAACAAGTCTACAGCACTCCTGACACACAGGCTTATAGGACAGTCTAGCCACTGTCAGAAATAGCAGAACAAAGTAACACTAGAGATAATCTGATGGCGAGAGGCAAGTGCAGGAACCCAAGCAACAGAAACCAAGACTACATGGCATCAGCGGAGCCCAATTCTCCCACCAAAACAAACAAGGAATATTCAAACACACTAGAAAAGCAAGATCTAGTTTCAAAATCATATTTGATCATGATGCTGGAGGACTTCAAGAAAGACATGAAGAAATCCCTTAGGGAAACACAGGAAAACATTAATAAACAAGTAGAAGCCTACAGAGAGGAATCGCAAAAATCCCTGAAAGAATCGCAAAAATCCCTGAAAGAATTCCAGGAAAACACAATCAAACAGTTGAAGGAACTAAAAATGGAAATAGAAGCAATCAAGAAAGAACACATGGAAACAACCCTGGATATAGAAAACCAAAAGAAGAGACAAGGAGCTGTAGATACAAGCCTCACCAACAGAATACAAGAGATGGAAGAGAGAATCTCAGGAGCAGAAGATTCCATAGAAATCATTGACTCAACTGTCAAAGATAATGTAAAGCAGAAAAAGCTACTGGTCCAAAACATACAGGAAATCCAGGACTCAATGAGAAGATCAAACCTAAGGATAATAGGTATAGAAGAGAGTGAAGACTCCCAGCTCAAAGGACCAGTAAATATCTTCAACAAAATCATAGAAGAAAACTTCTCTAACCTAAAAAAAGAGATACCCATAGGCATACAAGAAGCCTACAGAACTCCAAATAGATTGGACCAGAAAAGAAACACCTCCCGTCACATAATAGTCAAAACACCAAACGCACAAAATAAAGAAAGAATATTAAAAGCAGTAAGGGAAAAAGGTCAAGTAACATATAAAGGCAGACCTATCAGAATCACACCAGACTTTTCGCCAGAAACTATGAAGGCCAGAAGATCCTGGACTGATGTCATACAGACCCTAAGAGAACACAAATGCCAGCCCAGGTTACTGTATCCTGCAAAACTCTCAATTAACATAGATGGAGAAACCAAGATATTCCATGACAAAACCAAATTTACACAATATCTTTCTACAAATCCAGCACTACAAAGGATAATAAATGGTAAAGCCCAACATAAGGAGGCAAGCTATACCCTAGAAGAAGCAAGAAACTAATCGTCTTGGCAACAAAACAAAGAGAATGAAAGCACACAAACATAACCTCACATCCAAATATGAATATAACAGGAAGCAATAATCACTATTCCTTAATATCTCTCAACATCAATGGCCTCAACTCCCCAATAAAAAGACATAGATTAACAAACTGGATACGCAATGAGGACCCTGCATTCTGCTGCCTACAGGAAACACACCTCAGAGACAAAGACAGACACTACCTCAGAGTGAAAGGCTGGAAAACAGCTTTCCAAGCAAATGGTCAGAAGAAGCAAGCTGGAGTAGCCATTCTAATATCAAATAAAATCAATTTTCAACTAAAAGTCATCAAAAAAGATAAGGAAGGACACTTCATATTCATCAAAGGAAAAATCCACCAAGATGAACTCTCAATCCTAAATATCTATGCCCCAAATACAAGGGCACCTACATATGTAAAAGAAACCTTACTAAAGCTCAAAACACACATTGCACCTCACACAATAATAGTGGGAGATTTCAACACCCCACTCTCATCAATGGACAGATCATGGAAACAGAAATTAAACAGAGATGTAGACAGACGAAGAGAAGTCATGAGCCAAATGGACTTAACGGATATTTATAGAACATTCTATCCTAAAGCAAAAGGATATACCTTCTTCTCAGCTCCTCATGGTACTTTCTCCAAAATTGACCATATAATTGGTCAAAAAACGGGCCTCAACAGGTACAGAAAGATAGAAATAATCCCATGCGTGCTATCAGACCACCACGGCCTAAAACTGTTATTCAATAACAATCAAGGAAGAATGCCCACATATACTTGGAAATTGAACAATGCTCTACTCAATGATAACCTGGTCAAGGAAGAAATAAAGAAAGAAATTAAAAACTTTTTAGAATTTAATGAAAATGAAGGTACAACATACCAAAACTTATGGGACACAGTGAAAGCTGTGCTAAGAGGAAAACTCATAGCGCTGAGTGCCTGCAGAAAGAAACAGGAAAGAGCATATGTCAGCAGCTTGACAGCACACCTAAAAGCTCTAGAACAAAAAGAAGCAAATACACCCAGGAGGAGTAGAAGGCAGGAAATAATCAAACTCAGAGCGGAAATCAACCAAGTAGAAACAAAAAGGACCATAGAAAGAATCAACAGAACCAAAAGTTGGTTCTTTGAGAAAATCAACAAGATAGATAAACCCTTAGCCAGACTAACGAGAGGACACAGAGAGTGCGTCCAAATTAACAAAATCAGAAATGAAAAGGGAGACATAACAACAGATTCAGAGGAAATTCAAAAAATCATCAGATCTTACTATAAAAACCTATATTCAACAAAACTTGAAAATCTTCAGGAAATGGACAATTTCCTAGACAGATACCAGGTACCGAAGTTAAATCAGGAACAGATAAACCAGTTAAACAACCCCATAACTCCTAAGGAAATAGAAGCAGTCATTAAAGGTCTCCCAACCAAAAAGAGCCCAGGTCCAGACGGGTTTAGTGCAGAATTCTATCAAACCTTCATAGAAGACCTCATACCAATATTATCCAAACTATTCCACAAAATTGAAACAGATGGATCACTACCGAATACCTTCTACGAAGCAACAATTACTCTTATACCTAAACCACACAAAGACACAACAAAGAAAGAGAACTTCAGACCAATTTCCCTTATGAATATCAACGCAAAAATACTCAACAAAATTCTGGCAAACCGAATCCAAGAGCACATCAAAACAATCATCCACCATGACCAGGTAGGCTTCATCCCAGGCATGCAGGGATGGTTTAATATACGGAAAACCATCAACGTGATCCATTATATAAACAAACTGAAAGAACAAAACCACATGATCATTTCATTAGACGCTGAGAAAGCATTTGACAAAATTCAACACCCCTTCATGATAAAAGTCCTGGAAAGAATAGGAATTCAAGGCCCATACCTGAACATAGTAAAAGCCATATACAGCAAACCAGTTGCTAACATTAAACTAAATGGAGAGAAACTTGAAGCAATCCCACTAAAATCAGGGACTAGACAAGGCTGCCCACTCTCTCCCTACTTATTCAATATAGTTCTTGAAGTTCTAGCCAGAGCAATCAGACAACAAAAGGAGGTCAAGGGGATTCAGATCGGAAAAGAAGAAGTCAAAATATCACTATTTGCAGATGATATGGTAGTATATTTAAGTGATCCCAAAAGTTCCACCAGAGAACTACTAAAGCTGATAAACAACTTCAGCAAAGTGGCTGGGTATAAAATTAACTCAAATAAATCAGTTGCCTTCCTCTATACAAAAGAGAAACAAGCCGAGAAAGAAATTAGGGAAACGACACCCTTCATAATAGACCCAAATAATATAAAGTTCCTCGGTGTGACTTTAACCAAGCAAGTAAAAGATCTGTACAATAAGAACTTCAAGACACTGAAGAAGGAAATTGAAGAAGACCTCAGAAGATGGAAAGATCTCCCATGCTCATGGATTGGAGGATTAATATAGTAAAAATGGCCATTTTACCAAAAGCGATCTACAGATTCAATGCAATCCCCATCAAAATACCAATCCAATTCTTCAAAGAGTTAGACAGAACAATTTGCAAATTCATCTGGAATAACAAAAAACCCAGGATAGCTAAAGCTATCCTCAACAATAAAAGGACTTCAGGGGGAATCACTATCCCTGAACTCAAGCAGTATTACAGAGCAATAGTGATAAAAACTGCATGGTATTGGTACAGAGACAGACAGATAGACCAATGGAATAGAATTGAAGACCCAGAAATGAACCCACATACCTATGGTCACTTGATTTTTGACAAAGGAGCCAAAACCATCCAATGGTAAAAAGATAGCATTTTCAGCAAATGGTGCTGGTTCAACTGGAGGTCAACATGTAGAAGAATGCAGATCGATCCATGCTTATCACCCTGTACAAAGCTTAAGTCCAAGTGGATCAAGGACCTCCACATCAAACCAGATACACTCAAACTAATAGAAGAAAAACTAGGGAAGCATCTGGAACACATGGGCACTGGAAAAAATTTCCTGAAGAAAACACCAATGGCTTACGCTCTAAGATCAAGAATCGACAAATGGGATCTCATAAAACTGCAAAGCTTCTGTAAGGCAAAGGACACTGTGGTTAGGACAAAACGGCAACCAACAGATTGGGAAAAGATCTTTACCAATCCTACAACAGATAGAGGCCTTATATCCAAAATATACAAAGAACTCAAGAAGTTAGACCGCAGGGAAACAAATAACCCTATTAAAAAAATGGGGCTCAGAGCTAAACAAAGAATTCACAGCTGAGGAATGCCAAATGGCTGAGAAACACCTAAAGAAATGTTCAACATCTTTAGTCATAAGGGAAATGCAAATCAAAACAACCCTGAGATTTCACCTCACACCAGTGAGAATGGCTAAGATCAAAAACTCAGGGGACAGCAGATGCTGGCGAGGATGCGGAGAAAGAGGAACACTCCTCCATTGTTGGTGGGGTTGCAAACTGGTACAACCATTCTGGAAATCAGTCTGGAGGATCCTCAGAAAATTGGACATTGAACTGCCTGAGGATCCAGCTATACCTCTCTTGGGCATATACCCAAAAGATGCCCCAACATATAAAAAAGACACGTGCTCCACTATGTTCATTGCAGCCTTATTTATAATAGCCAGAAGCTGGAAAGAACCCAGATGCCCTTCAACAGAGGAATGGATACAGAAAATGTGGTACATCTACACAATGGAATATTACTCAGCTATCAAAAACAACGGCTTTATGAAATTCGTAGGCAAATGGTTGGAACTGGAAAACATCATCCTGAGTGAGCTAACCCAATCACAGAAAGACATACATGGTATGCACTCATTGATAAGTGGCCATTAGCCCAAATGCTTGAATTACCCTAGATGCCCAGAACACATGAAACTCAAGACGGATGATCAAAACGTGAATGCTCCACTCCTTCTTTAAAAGGGGAACAAGAATACCCTTGGCAGGGAATAGAGAGGCAAAGATTAAAACAGAGACTGAAGGAACACCCATTCAGAGCCTGCCCCACATGTGGCCCATACATATACAGCCATCCAATTAGACAAGATGGATGAAGCAAAGAAGTGCAGACCGACAGGAGCCGGATGTAGATCGCTCCTGAGAGACACAGCCAGAATACAGCAAATACAGAGGCGAATGCCAGCAGCAAACCACTGAACAGAGAATAGAACTCCCGTTGAAGGAATCAGAGAAAGAACTGGAAGAGCTTGAAGGGGCTCGAGACCCCATATGTACAACAATGCCAAGCAACCAGAGCTTCCAGGGACTAAGCCACTAACTAAAGACTCTACATGGACTGACCCTGGACTCTGACCTCATAGGTAGCAATGAATATCCTAGTAAGAGCACCAGTGAAAGGGGAAGCCCTGGGTCCTGCTAAGACTGAACCCCCAGTGAACTAGACTGTTGGGGGGAGGGCGGCAATGGGGGGAGGGTTGGGAGGGGAACACCCATAAGGAAGGGGAGGGGGGAGGGGGATGTTTGCCCGGATACCGGGAAAGGGAATAACACTCGAAATGTATATAAGAAATACTCAAGTTAATAAAAAAAATGAAAAAAGAAAGAATAGAAGAAAGGGAAGGTACTTAAGGGAGAGCAGCAAAGAGAAGAAGAGAGGCAGTTTTATGGACAGAGTTTTACCAACAGGTTGAAGAGGGAAAAGCTAGACACAGGTGAGATAGAAAGAGACAGAATGAGGAGGAGTCAGAAAATCAGAACAGAGTTCCAGAGTTAGTTTCAGGCTAAGTAGAGCGAAAAATCAGAGGCCGAGAGAGAAGCCAGATGGAATCAGTAAGCTTGGAGAGGAGTTTGAGCCAGAAGAGCTGAGTTGAACCAGCCAGCCAGAGTTCAGAAAGAACTAGAAAGGGTGAGCTTATTCAGCAGCAAGCCACAGAGGTGAAAAATTCTTGGTCTAGATAAGATCTCATGGAGACTAGAAGCTTCCATGACTGGGACTAGGTTAGCAGGCCAAGGCAGCAAATGTCTAAGGGGACAACTATATCAAGTGAACAAAGGTAGTTCAACAAAGTCAACTTAGCTTCAAAGAAAACCATGTTCCTTCACTGTAATTCAGATTGCACACTGTGATAATCTTTTGTACCACTATGAGGTCACCTCATGAGTTCAATCAACATATTCTTATGTCTACTCCAGTTAACAGAATACAACCATTGGATAAGAATTCCTAAATTTCTATATTGGAATGAAGTACACAAGGATGGCACTCTTTGTGACCAAATGTCAACCATCCTTTTCTGGAAGGCATCATTTTCTTATACTAGGTAACGGAGGAGTTGGCCTTATAACTCAGTGCTTTCCTACAGTGTAAATATTAAAGTCAGTCAAAAGAAGGAAAAACTACATTTTTGACATTGCAGATACTGAATGTCAAAAGGAATCAATAAAATTTTATCTGATAGGGATTATTATCCAGCCCACAAGCACAACTTGCTATTACTTTATTATGTAAGGAGGCATATGCATGTGATACAAAGATTCAATTCGAAATTTCTACTGATTTTAAAGGGAAAACTTCATAAAACTTGTATGAATATTCTAATTTCTGTGTATATTTCATTTTTATAATTAAATATTAAACATTATAGATTGTGCAGTCAACTATAAAATTTTATTCTACTGGACCTATGGTCCATTATTAAACAAATACTTTAAATGAGAATTTTAAATTAAAGAATTACATACCAATGGCTGGCTGTTCTCACTGCCATTTCCCCCATTCTGGTCTCTGGATTTCACATACAAGTTTGGTTTTTCTGAAAACCCAAACATTTAATAAAAAGTATAAAGAAAGATTCAATAAATGACAGTGTTCATAACAACACAGAAGAGCAAAATGACACAGTAGATAACAGTACTTGGTGCCAGTTCTGATGACCAAGGACCAACACAGTGAAAGGAGAGAGCTGACTCCTTCAAGATGCATACATGTGCTCCTGTCACCCCTGTACATTTATTATGTACAATAAATAAATGGAAAAATACATATGTATAAAGTTTAAAATCAAAATTTTATTATCAAAAGAAATTAATTAAACTTATCATTACTTGACTGTTATTCCCTTTTCTTGGTATGTATTTGTCAACAAGTATTGGAAATAACCAAACCCATCGGTATTTTACTCGGACAGACACTACACTACATCATGTTCAGAAATAGGATGGTATCAATGAACCAACCCTCAAAGACAACATTTTTAAATCCCACAGAAATATTCAAACTCACTGTGTACACCACTTTCTGTCTCAGCCCTGATGTCTAAACAACCTGCATTTGACTCATCTTGAATCCTCTTCCTTTCCCCTTCATCTATGACCATGACGCACCCTCCATCTGCAAACCTGTCCATATTTCTATGAAGCTTCTTTCCTTCCTTAAGACTCAGCCACAGTGGGAAGTCATCACTTACTGTGGCAGTTTTATTCTATTAGAGCAAGCATCTCTTTTGTGTTCTTTAGCATTTTATCATCTTTTTTATTGTTACTCTGATGCTTGAAATTTACAATAGTGTTGCACACCTACTTCTTTCTTTCCTAGACTTGGGGAGGGGAGAGCCTTTAATATTCTTTCCACATGTATGATCATGAATTTGTTTCATTTTCCTAGTACTTCTCATACTTCATGCATTTCTTATTAATTTTCCTGTTTGCACTGTTCATTATAACTCAATATTACTCAGATGGACAAGTATTTTGAAATAGACTTAAAGTGACATTCCCATTTGCAGCCTATGCTGAGCTTGACAGCAAGCTTATTACCATATGAGTTCTATTTGAACTCTTTGTATATGTAATAAATAATTCTCATTGGCTCATGGCATATACCAGGGTCCTACCTGAGTAATTACTCCACCAAATTGCTTTGAACTAAATAGAGTTCTGACCTTTCGTTCGTCCACTTGCCACATTTTCTCCTCTCTGATCTGCAATCTCAGGTAAATGAGCAATATCTTTCTGTGCGAGGGGCTCAGAGACGATCTGTCGAAATCATTTTAATGAGAAAGATTTTAATGAGGATTTCTCGTGCATTACTGGAAAAGACAGCTTAGTTTCTTATTTCAAAACAGCAACACTGGAAAACCAGGGATGGTTTTAAACTCAAACTATTGAGTAGATTGCCTCACAAGGTGGTCTACATCACGACGATTCATTTTCATGTACCTATAGATTACTACATAAACCAAGCATGAAAGGCTGGAGGAAACATATTTATCAATGGTATATATCAACAACGGATAGTTTTGTTAAAACTGAGATAAAATTATACATTGTTTTTCTCTGGAAGATATTATGTATATAATATTTAAAATGTAAATTTAAAAGATCTTAACATATATGTTATATATAATAGAATATATAATGTTACCATTTTAACATATATATATGTTAAAATATATATATGTATATATATATATGTTGGAGTGATGTTTTTGTACACTCTGTTAAGATATGTATCTTTCCATCCTTGCCTTCTAAGGCATCTTCTGATTGGCTAAAATAAACAGCCTGTGGCCTATAGCAAAAGGTAGAATAATAATGTGGCTCTTCCAGACAGGGAGATGAACTCTGGGAAAGAGACATGGAAGTTTTGCTACCAAGACATAGGGGAAGTCAGACGTGCAAAACTGGGGAGAGGTAACCAGCCTATGGCAGAACTTAGATTAATATAAATAGGATAATTTAGTTATGAGAGAGTTGGAGCCAAGCCCAAGCTAAGGCCAAAAGCTATTAAATAAATATATACCTCTGTGTCATTATTTGGGGACTGCAGCAGGTATAGAAAAGTTCATCATCGGGGTTGGGGATTTAGCTCAGTGGTAGAGCACTTGCCTAGCAAGCGCAAGGCCCTGGGTTCAGTCCCCAGCTCCGAAAAAGAAAAAAAGAAAAGAAAAGAAAAAAAAGTTCATCATCACGCACGCACGCGTGTGTGTGTGTGTGTGTGTGTGTGTGTGTGTGTGTGGTGTGTAATAGATACACGTTAAAATATTTAAAATTCTTAATTCATCTGACAGTTTCATATATTAATGAACAAATATCTTTCTGCCTCTCATACTCCTCTCTCACTCTTCCTCATCCCCTTCCTTTTCTACTGAAACCCATATTCTCAGCAACCTCTCACGATGCTTTCCGCTGCCCTGAATTAGGGTTACCTGGTTGAGTGTAGGTGGGTAGTTATTTACTGAGGCAAGGTCCCAGTGTACGTAAAGAAATATACCCTAAGATACACCCATGAAGCAAATGACACCCCTTTCTAAACAATTGTTTACTGCCAACAATGTCTGTCATGGACATAGGCAACCACTTCAGATTGGATTTTGGCTCACTCAGTAGGAAGGTACTCATGTCTGATCTGCGAGCCTGGTAAAGAGTCCATTACTAGAGAGATACTCTGTCTGAGGGGAAACTTACTGATGTGCTAAGTGGTCATCTTTTCAATCTGCCTTTTAAATATTTATGCTGATACCCATAAAGAAGTGTTACACTTAGTCTTTACTAAAGAGACTAATTACTTCTATGGACAAAAACTAATACAGAAACAAGCAAGAGTTTTGATATTGGTGGAGTGGTGAGCCCCAAATGGAACACCTATGTAATCCCTTTCAAAGTTCAAGGAACATGGCAGAAGAGGGGGCAGGAAGAATGTAAAAGGAAGAAAATGTACAAAAAAAGAATACATTTTTAAAGAAACATATTAAGTAATATAGTGTGCTACAGTAATAGTCATTTAGAATTTCAATGAGTGAAGTCGTTTTCAGGGAAAATAAGATATAGTTTATAAAAAATAATATGCCACATTGAGATTAAAGAAAACATCATACTAATTTTTTCCAATAGATAAAATGGGAATAAACTACTTAGGTACCTGGGAAGATGGCTTGGTGGAGAGACATCTTTCTGTGCAAATATAAGTCCCTTATTTCAAAATCTTAGTAACCTATAAAATCCCACTCTGGTAATGAATGCCTGGCCATGGGTCAGCATGAGCCTGGCGCTGTGTGCAGCACCAACATGAGGCTAGTTGGAGTTTGTCTATGTCCACATGTCAGCAGGAGACCCTGTATCCAGGGAGCAGCAGAGTGGATAATGCAGGACTCCTGTGATCCTCCTCGCCATTCTATATGTGCCCAGGAGCATGCAGGGGGCACAGACACAAACACATGCAGCAACCCACACACATCTCTCTCACACACTCCCATACAGTGAAATCCTAAGTATTGATAGATAAATGTTATAAGAACAATATTTGATTAAAGTGACCAAGTGTTAAATTACATTTATAATAGGTTTTGTTAAAACATTGGATACGGTGCAGACCTGCTATGGTTTCTTTTTTTCTTTTTTCTTTTTTTTTTCGGAGCTGGGGACCGAACCCAGGGCCTTGCGCTTGCTAGGCAAGCACTCTACCACTGAGCTAAATCCCCAACCCCCTGCTATGGTTTCTTATTCTTTTTTGAAGTTCTTCCTTCTCAGCATATGCATGTTTATTTTTTATTAAGAGTTGTAATGATACAGACCTTAAATTTCCATTTCCTCACATATATGTATTGCTTACCTATATAAAGTTAGCTGTGACGAGATTTTTTTTCTACTCCTTTTTTTTTTCTACACCAGATATTGTGACTCTCTGTTTCCATCCTCAGTGTCATCATCCTAGATGTTGGTGTGGTTGATGTGTTCTGATTCATCAATGCACAGCTTAAATCGCGCACAGCTATCTGCTCTCATCGCAGAATTCTATTCCAACTTCCGCATAAGAAGAGCTACAAGCTACATTGATGGTCTTTGTCCTAATACTTTGTGTTTTCTTCATATTAAGCATGTAATGTGACTTACAAGTGTTTACAGCTAACTGATTTTTCTATCTTGTCATCTTGTCAAAGACTTACATACTTAGTGTGTAATTTCTACCACAGAGGGGATATGCAGTAGAAGACGTTTATTTAATGCCAAAATAGTCCACCATATTCAGGAATACTCCAAGCAGAGTTAGAATGCAGCATGTGCTACTAAATACTTTTCTTAAAAATGAACACATCAATATGAGCGACCTATAATGTACAAAATGTACGTATATTGTACTCTAATGTACAAAATGTATGTATATTGTACTCTAATGTGCAAAATGTAATGCACCGTACTTTGATACTATTTGACAATTTAAATAAATAAATATTTAGTTTAATTATTCCACTAATCATTGAAATCAAGATAAGTTAGAAAGCTATCTTTTTTTTTTTTGCATTGAATTGCTTTTTCATTTTTTTTCTTTTTTTTTTCTTCTTTTTTCTTTTATTGGACTTTAAAAATTTACATTTCAAATGTTATCCCCTTTCCTGGTTTCCACTCCAGAAACCCACTACCCCCCTCCCACTGCCTCTATGAGGATGCTCCCCCACCCACCCACTCTGTCCCATCTCCCCGCCCTAACATTCTTGTCCACAGGACCAAGGGCCTCTCCTCTCAGTGATGCTCAACAAGGCCATCCTCTGCTACATATGTAGGTGGAGCCATAAGTTCATCCCTGTGTTCTCTGTGGATGATGGTTTCGTCCCTGGGAGCTCTGGGGGTGGGTCTGGTTGGTTGATATTGTTGTTGTTCTTATGGAGTTGCAAACACTTTTAGCTACTTCAGTCCTTTCTCTAACTCCTCCATTGGGGACCCCGTTCTCAGTTCAATGATTGGCTTCAAGTGTCCACCTCTGTATTTGTCAGGTTCTGGCAGAGCCTCTCAGGAAATAGTTATAACAGGCTCATGCCAGCACGCACAACTTGGCATGAAGAAAGCTATCTTTTATATGCTCACTCCCAAATACTCCAATGTATATTAAGAAGCACCACAGTAGATATATGTGCCTGCTTTCTTCATCAATGGACATATGAAAGTCATCTGGAGATCATAAAGAAAGGCTTCAACGTTTTGGAAATACTGACAGGTAACCTGGAAATAGAAATCTTGACTGACTGGGAATAATCATCATTTAACACTAATAAAACCCCATAAGAACAACAATACCAACCAACCAGAGCTCCCAAGACTTAAACCACCATTCAAAGAGTACACATGGACAGACCCATGGCTCTCTAAGGGCACCACATACATCTTCTTTATGATTTCAAATGCTAGCATCTGGGCTGATATTTTTGCTGGTAAAATGTCTATAGCGGAAGAATGAGGGCTTGAGTCAGTATCCACACAAAAAGCAAACGTGGCACCAAGTTTCTTTGGAGTCCTGGGAGTATTCTAGCCAACTGTTGAGATCAAATTCAGTGAGAGACACTGTCGCAATAAAGAGTGTTGTAAATGTGACTTTTATTTGCCCGTAGTAATTATGATCTCAGAGGCTTAGTGTTGAAAAGCTCACCCTTTCTAGCTCTTTCTGAGCTCTGGCTGGCTGGTTCAACTCAGTTGCTCTGGCCCAAACTTCCCTCCTGGATGAAAGATTTAATGTGGCTTCTCTCAGCTTTTCACTGAATTGCTCTATTTGGCCTCAAACTAACTATGGCAATTTGTTTTAATCTTCTGGCTCCTGATTCTCTGGCTTCATCTGCCTCATTGAACTGCATGAACTCATGAACAAAATCACCTCCACCACACTGACTTGCAACTGACTCTCCCTGCACTGCTCTTAAGTAGCTTCTCTTCCCTGTCTTGTTTTCATGAAGGTTGGGTATATCCTAGCTCTGACTCATTCTGCCAAAGCTTTGTCACTCTGCCTCTCGATTAGATGTCACTTTCAAACATGGCTGTGCTCTCCTACAAACAAATTTTACCTTCATTGTTTGGGATTATAGGTGTGTACTAAGGGCATACTATTCCAGTCAGTGGGATTAAAGGTGTGTTGTTCTAGCCTGTTCACACAGACCTAGAATGTCTTTGAATGTGATCTCTTTTCAGAGCAGCCATGTTGCTAGATTAAAATTCTTCTGCAGTGTAGAATAATAGAATTGACCTTTACCTTCACGGGCAAGTACACGTGTACCTGCCATACATTTGTCTTCTCTCTTCTCTCTCCTTCTTCCTATTTCTGTCTCTTTCTCTCTCTCTCCACAACCCACCCTCCACTAATAGAAAACATTAATATTTTTTTAAAAATACATATTGATATCTTAACTATTATTCATGTTATTGAACTTAATTACTAGGGGCTCAAGTAATTTTCTGAAAGAAATTTGACAGGAAATGAAGGAATGGTGTTTAGCCTTAACCACATACAGACTCTAAAATATTTTAATACTAAATGTTGAAATATGATCACCGTTCTGCAATATAATCTAATGTAATTTTATTTGCATATGTTATCTTCTTAAAACTACATTAAAACCTTCAATTTAAATTATTATATACCAATGACTGAACACTTACATGGCTATCACAGTTTTGATCATCTTCTGTTGATGTCTCTTCGTAGCATGGACCTGTTGACAAATGTACATATTTAAGTAAAAAATTACAACTAAATGGCAGATAGGATGAATATATTTTATTAAAATAGAAATAAGTAAAGGTAAGTATAAGAATCATAGTTTTATTTGTATATGTTATAGGTTCAATTATACATAATCTTTAGTGGACTTAACTTTTTTTACAAGATATTTTTATTAGTTTTCAAAGTATTATATCTTAGTGACACTCTACTAGAGTTTAAATAGTTAAAATAATATAAATAATATGGAGATAATGTGGAATAACTTCATGAATAGGTAGAAAACAATTAAATTTGATTATGGTGTGATAGGATTTATTTATATTTCTTTTCAAACTTTTTAAAAATTATATTCGACTTCATGTATGTAAAGTAAGATTTTACTTTTATTTCTGTCTGTATATCTATCTGTCTGAGGGTATACCAAGTGTGTCATGTCCCTAGACACAGATTCAATGTCGATATTTTCATGAATTACTATAACTAAACATCAATGCCTACTGACATGTATTGGTTCTCATGATTTTCATAAATAGTATTTCAATGGGTACTTATAAAATACATATCTTACCTTTCTTCTCTATGGTAGTGTTATTTTGTCTTCTTTGATCTGTAGTAAGAGCTAAATCAATCGTATCATGCTTCTGTGGAAGGCACTCAGAGATTATCTGTTAAAATGAATATAAAAATAAGTAGTAGGACATATTTGAGTCCTTCATTTCAGAAGCAGCTAACCTGGTTCATAAAGGAGCATTGGCCCTATGCCATTTAGAGAGAACCTCATAGGCATTACAATATAAGGTCTAGCTTCTGTTGTCATATGGCTGCCCTTTTTAATGTAGAAAACCAGAAGAAACATTTTTTTATACAACAGCGACTGCCAACACATGTCAACTAGTAAAGAAATATTGACGATTATTTATGATGATAATTTAAAAATAAAAACATTGCACACACAGTAGACACACAAAACACAAATTTCACTCTCAATTTAGAATTTAAATGAACGTATTTTAGCTTCTCATAATTCTTAGCGTCTTCATATATTTAAAGCTGAATGGCAACTTCATTCTGTTACCAAATATTTTTCTGAAAGTTGTTTAAACCTCGATATGTACAAACTTCATAATATGCTAAAGAGTTCAAATCAAAATAGGCATTCTTCACATGTTTAACAAACATTCTCAAGTAAAATACTTAACATACCAATGACTGAACTTCTTCCTGGCTGTCATGCTTTCGCTGTTTCTCTGTTGATTTTACTACTTCCCCTGGTTCTGCTGATAAATGGATGCATTTAAGTATAATGAACTGAAATACTGTGACAAATTGACTATGTTCCAGTGGAAAGCCACACATTCAAGAATGCTTGGGCAGCATAGATTGGTCTTAACAGGTTAAAAAAACACACAAAGTTAGGTGTGTGGAGAAGAGGATGGATCTTTGGAAGAGTAGGATGAGGATGAGGAATATGAATAAAACATTTTGCTTCTCAGAGAAATAACAAAACAGGTCCCTAGGGATTGATATGTTAAAATTGTCCACAGTCAAACATAACAGACAAAAGGCATGGTAGAAGAAGAAATAGTAGCAGGATATGCACATACAAGTTTACTTATGACAAAAGTTAAAATCAAGATATGGGCTGGAAATGAAGGACTGCTTATAGAAATATTCAGGACTGAAAACTGTTAATTACCTTTTAGAACAAATTGAACTATTGCTAAATAAATAAATGTACAACATACTGGGCCCAGGAAGGCTACTCTCCAACCATCACCCCTTCAAAATTGCAAGAAATGAGATAAAACTAAAATAGTAATATGATCAACTTCACGAAATGTGAAATTCAGTTTTCTGTGTCACAACATTCTACATGGATGTAACACAAATAACTTATTTTGAATCTTCTCTTTTTGGTGTAAGGAGCTCCTGATGAAGGATGAGGAGGGCTGGTGATAAAAAGCACATTGGTAAAACATGGATATTGTGTATGCATGAAATGTCAAAACAAGTAAACAAGCTCTTGCTCTCTTGCCCTCTCCCCTTTGTCCCTTCTCTCCCCATTTGTCCCCTTCCCTCTTGACCGATCTTTGTTCCTCCCCTCTTCTACTCTTCTCTCATTAAACCTTTCCACATGGAAAAAAATAAAATAAGCTAGATGATTTGACATCATAGTTTAGATTGATTGCTTACATCGTCCCAATAGAATGTGTTTATCTAATAACTATAGATTTAATAACAAAGAGAATTTATATGCAAAGTACAATTTTTCTTAGTGCTCCTCATCTTATTTCAACTTTTTTGCTTCCTAGAAACAACTCAGAATCCAAATTAATAGTTATTCCTTTGGTTCTGTTGTGCTTCAAATTATACAATGGATTTTTAAATATAGATTTCTGATAGCTGCACTTCATAGTACACGGTTGATTGAGGAGAAACCTCTGGAAGAGGAAAGCAAAAATCCAGAAATCAAAATTTGATAAATCAAAATATGAATACTTTCTTTGAATGTAGTTTTTACTCTTAAACTATGTTCTCTATTTTATTTATTCAATTTCCATTTTTAAATCTACTGTTCATCATCATATTCACAACCTAGGATAAATAATATATTCCTAAGTGGAATTTTTTAGTGGCCATGATGTACTTGACATGGTACAACTTCTTCTGTGGCTTTCTCTTTTCCAGCTCCCTTATTTTGGCCTATATGATATTAACCTAAGAGTTAATCCTTGATGGATATTGATTAATGCTTATATATGACTAATCACTCACGTTCCTACATATAACAAGAACATCAAACATCAGTCAACAGGATTGGAGATTTCAATGCTTAATATCTCCCCAAAAGCAAAGAGGAGAAGATGATGTGCATCGTCTTCCTGACAGCATTACATATTGGAAGGTCAGTTACCTTCTCTGAATTTATAGTACCCTATTTTCATTTCCTAAGGAATTTCACTAAATCAAATACACATTCTTCCCTGCTCTCTTTTTTTCTTTCTGGTGCTTCACAACTGTTCTCACCTTTCACTCCCCTGTCTTCCCGATACTTTAGTGCTCTTCAAATATTACAACCCTGTAATTTATTGAGCAATTCGACTACTTTAGCGATAGACTGCATTTCACACTTGCCGAAAATGGCTTAAATATTATTCTCATAGTCATTTAATCTACTTTATGATAGAAATACACAAATATCTTTATTGACTAGTATTGTCATGACAATTTCTTCAAAAAGCTATTCATAAAATAAAGATTTTACCATTCATTTCTAGACTTGTATCATTTTCTTTTCTTTGATGCACAGTGTTGTCTAAGTGACCCGGATTATCTCTTGTTGAACGAAGTGCAGAAATGATCTGTGGAAAAATAATATTAAAAATTAGTTAACTATCCTTTTCTCCTCTGTAAAGCGATGAGAGCACTAAATAGGGGAAATACTTCATCAGAATACACAGTTTTGAACAGAACACTTTAGACACGCTACCAAATTACAGTCCAACTTTAGTCCTTTTATAGGCACTGACATGACAGTCAACATGAAGGCCAGCATAGATATGAGTATGTGTCAAAAATACGAGAAAAAGATGCATTTAAGATTATTTGTTACAAAAAAAGATTATTTGTTACTAGTATAAAAATGAAATACACACTACACAGTATATACACAACACAAAAATAATACCTCTACCTATGCAAAAACTCATTTTTAGATTTCTCAAACTAAAATTGCCACATCATATATTTTAAACTCTCATCTATAACTAAAGAACTCACAGTTTAATGCAGCATTAATAGTTTACTTTATTAACCTTGTAGGATGACTCGTAGACATTTAGTATTACTGCCACAAAACTGAGCAAAATGTTTCTTATTGTGAATGCTTATTGTAAGACATAAATACCTTCCTATTGTCATAGAAATGCTAATTAAATTAAATATATAGTATGATAATAAATCTCCAAATGGAAAATAATCATTATCAATACAACTGATACAATGGAGTATTAAGCAATTACAAAGGTAAAAAAAACCTTTGCAATAATCGTGGCCAATTATTTTTATAAGAAAATTGTGCATGTAATTTTATTGTCTTACAATCTCTAGTTTCAAACTAAAACAGTTTTAGATGAGTTCTCAGTATGAAACTTTACATACCAAAGTTAGGACTTTTTCATTCTCATTACTCTTCCTAGGCTTGTCTGTTGATGCCATTTCTGTGTTTGTAGCTGTTGATAAATAATGATATTTAACCAATTTTAAGTGCAATGCAATGAGTCATATTATCAGTGTTATGGAGAGATCAATACAAGAGTTTAGACACAGTTAAATTGGAATTTCAAGATTCATTTTTCCCAAAGAACACTTTCAAGTACTCTAAATCTTTAGTTGAAGCTTTAGCATTTTATGAGATAGCTGTGGTTGTGTAAGAGTTAAATATATTCTTTGGGACAGAATGAGAGTGTACACGGTTCAGAGATTTGAAGCATTTCATGTATTCACCCCAAAATTAACTAACTCAACACAAAAAAGAAACACTCAGACACAAATTTTTCAAACACCAATGAAGTATTCACCTAGCTGTTATTTATTGAAATTCCACTAATTTGTAGAGACTGGATTTATATCCAGTCAATAAAATGATTCACCAGAGATTTCATACCAGGATTGCTTCTCAGTGCTGACATGCCTTTCCTGTCACTATTACATAACCTAAGGATTCCTGTACACCAGCTCACCCTATTAGGCATATTTCCTGCAAATCAATATGAAGATGTACTTTCATATCATAAATACAATATAGAAAAATTGATGATTTCATAATTCCTGATAATGGTTTTATAGAATTCCTAAATGTATATAAGTAATTTCACAAGCCCTCTTTGGAACAAAGTTGCAAATAGAGCTCTGTAAATCTTCACATGTCATTGGCTAATTGCACTAGAAAAAGAAAGCAGGCTTCAAACAAAATTTGTGATCAAGGAAAAAAAAACATTCATTCAGGTCCAAGAATGAAGCCACAGGTGTGCACTATGATAAAGGAAAGACATGTGAAACTGATGCTTTGGACTTATAATGAGCTTATAAAATTAAACACTGCTTTGAACTTACTATCAACATCTTTTTGTAACTCTCTCTTCGTGTGACATTTTAGCTATGAGGTAATTTTATAAAGAACTTTTTTCAAAAAAGAGGCTGAGAGAAGGAATAAAGTATAGCTTTGGGAGGGGTCTCTGCTTCATCCACCAAATGTATATATGTGTATGTTTATTTACATTTATGCACAAATATATATGTGTAGGAATATGTGTATGTATTTAAGTATGCATGAATACTTGTGGAATTGATAAGACAGGTGTCTGGACATGACCTCTCTCTCTCTCTCTCTCTCTCTCTCTCTGTGTGTGTGTGTCTGTACATGCATACCTGCCTTTCTTTCTTTTCATTTCTCTATGAAATTGCCAAAAGTCATCAGCGTCTGGCCTCTAGAACAGTGAGTTAAATTTCAATGGCTTCTGACCCCCAGAACAGTAAGAAAAAGTTAAAAGGCCAAAGGTCATCAGTCTTTGACTTTTATTAGATGCTGTGTCCCATCTCAGCACCTGACCCTGTGGGGAGTTGCCTTCCAGAATTTAACAACCATTCATTAAACATAAACATTGTACCTTCTTGTTTATAATGATGAAACTAAAAAAAATAGTTTATGTAGAAGAGCAGAGAGAACAGAAGTTCAAGACCCCAGAAACATGGCCATGCTCAATGCTATCTGCCTCTCCAACAACTATTTACAAACTTTGGGAAAGTCATACCCTTTAATAACTAATCAGCAAGGGTCCCTAAGAAGTACAGTGTTTCCCAGGTGTGAGAGCTATAGAGTGCAGAGATACATATGTAGAACTCATTAAGAGAAAAATTAAATTTACATACTTTTCCTCAGTAGTGCATAAACTTTATCTTTCAAGTAATTTTGCCAAGAACAATATGTAAGTTGCTAATGTCAAAGTCTGGCCTCAGATTTGAGCGAACAAAGAATGAGGAATGAGCACAAGGTAAATATTTTACATATCCTAAACTACTTGTTTCCTTGGTGATCGCAACCACAAATTACCTGGCTAACATGTTCTTCCAGCTGTGTTTGCTAATGCTTGGTTTAGATGTGAATATTCCATTTCAATAATGGTCTGTAAGGTTATAGTGTCAAGAAATGTAATGATCAGTCTTTTTTTCATAAGTCATGAATTTAATTATAAAAAATTTAAAGATTATTACCCTGAACTGAGTAGGCCTTTTGAGAGAGAGAGAGAGAGAGAGAGAGAGAGAGAGAGAGAGAGAGAGAGAGAGAGGAAGAAGAAGAAGAAGAAGAAGAAGAAGAAGAAGAAGAAGAAGAAGAAGAAGAAGAAGAAGAAGAAGAAGAAGGAAGGAGGAGGAGGAGGGAAGGAAGGAAGGAAAAGAGGAAGGTATGTGGGTATTAATATATAAAGAAACAAAGTTCACAAGTATTTGCTAGGGAATTGAGTCCTGATGGATAACTCAGGAAATTATAAACTGTTTAGATTTGGATCATCAGGTGTGTATGCTTGGTATCTTCAGTGTTCTCGGGTTATGAAAGTGAAATGATGGAGAAATATGTAAGAAAATTTAAGGCAAAGTCTTGACTAAACTTTTAGATGTGTTTTTCAGAATCAGACCTTTTAAATCAGGTCTTTTAAAGAAAATAGAGTGAGCAAAGGCATCTAGACTACTTGAACATGCTGAGTGAATGGTGCCCCTGAACAGAGAACACGTCTGGGAGCCTGGGAGCTCTCTGCTCTGTGCAAGCTGATGGAGGTGTGTTTCTGAAATTGTATATTCACTCCAACCATCCAGGGAGGCTGTCCTAATATACCACAGATGCTTTCATGTTATCTTCCTTGTCCTGCAGTTTAATGAGCATGAAGGGGTGATGAAATGACATCCAAGAGAATGCACTGTCACTGAGGATGACCACTGACGTGGAATGTTACATATACAGCAAGAACACTCTCGCTGGAAAGACCAGTTTCTCCAAATTCCCATGGGCAACTGTTGCATTGACTTTTATTACATCATTACAAAATAAACACTGTATGGGTTTCATAAAACATTTAAATCCATGTTGACATTTTCTGGAATGTCTAAATTCAGACATATTAAAACAAACACTGTTTTTGCAAAAATACAATCAGTTTCTGAAAACCCAACATCCCAATGGCACAAATTTTATGTGAAGAATTATGGAGATGCCCCAACATATAACAAAGGCACGTACTCCACTATGTTCATAGCAGCCTTATTTATAATAGCCAGAAGCTGGAAAGAACCCAGATGCCCTTCAACAGAGGAATGGATACAGAAAATGTGGTAATCTATACAATGGAATATTACTCAGCTATCAAAAACAATGACTTTATGAAATTCATAGGCAAATGGTTGGAACTGAAAAATATCATCCTGAGTGAGGTAACACAATCACAGAAAAACACACATGGTATGCACTTATTGATAAGTGGCTATTAGCCTAAATGCTTGAATTACCCTAGATGCACAGAACACATGAATCTCAAGAAGGATGACCAAAATGCGAATGCTTCACTCCTTCTTTAAAAGGAGAACAAGAATACCCTTGGGAGGGAATAGGGAGGCAAAGTTTAGAACAGAGGCACAAGGAACACCCATTCAGAGCCTGTCCCACATGTGGCCCACATATATACAGCCACCAAACTAGATAAGATGGATGAAGCAAAGAAGTTCAGGCTGACAGAAACCGAATGTAGATCTCTCCTTAGAGACACAGCCAGAATATAGCAAATACATGGGTGAATGCCATCATTAAACCACTGAACTGAAACGGGACTCTCATTGTTTCTACTTGGTTGATTTCAGCTCTGAGTTTGATTATTTCCTGCCTTCTACTCCTCCTGGGTGTATTTGCTTCTTTTTGTTCTAGAGCTTTTAGGTGTGCTGTCAAGCTGCTGACATATGCTCTTTCCTGTTTCTTTCTGCAGGCACTCAGCGCTATGAGTTTTCCTCTTAGCACAGCTTTCATTGTGTCCCATAAGTTTGGGTATGTTGTACCTTCATTTTCATTAAATTCTAAGAAGTCTTTAATTTCTTTCTTTATTTCTTCCTTGACCAGGTTATCGTTGAGTAGAGCATTGTTCAATTTCCACGTATATGTGGACATTCTTCCCTTATTGTTATTGAAGACCAGCTTTAGGCTGTGGAGGTCTGATAGCACGCATGGGATTATTTCTATCTTTCTGCTCCTGTTGAGGCCAGTTTTTTGACCAATTATATAGTCAATTTTGGAGAAAGTACCATGAGAAGCTGAGAAGAAGGTATATCCTTTTGCTTTAGGATAGAATGTTCTATAAATATCTGTTATGTCCATTTGGTTCATGACTTCTCTTAGTCTGTCTACGTCTCTGTTTAATTTCTGTTTCCATGATCTGTCCATTGATGAGAGTGGGGTGTTGAAGTCTCCTACTATTATTGTGTGATGTGCAATGTGTGTTTTGAGCTTTAGTAAGGTTTCTTTTACGTATGTAGGTGCCCTTATATTTGGGGCATAGATATTTAGGATTGAGAGTTCATCTTGGTGGATTTTTCCTTTGATGAATATGAAGTGTCCTTCCTTATCTTTTTTGATGACTTTTTTTTTTGGTTCTTTTTTTTTTCGGGGCTGGGGACTGAACCCAGGGCCTTGCGCTTCCTAGGTAAGCGCTCTACCACTGAGCTAAATCCCCAGCCCCTTTTTTGATGACTTTTGGTTGAAAATCGATTTTATTTGATATTAGAATGGCTACTCCAGCTTGCTTCTTCCATTTGCTTGGAAAGTTGTTTTCCAGCCTTTCACTCTGAGGTAGTGTCTGTCTTTGTCTCTGAGGTGTGTTTCCTGTAGGCAGCAGAATGCAGGGTCCTCATTGCGTATCCAGTTTGTTAATCTATGTCTTTTTATTGGGGAGTTGAGACCATTGATGTTGAGAGATATTAAGGAATAGTGATTATTGCTTCCTGTTATATTCATATTTGGATGTGAGGTTATGTTTGTGTGCTTTTCTTCTCTTTGTTTTGTTGCCAAGATGATTAGTTTCTTGCTTTTTCTAGGGTGTAGCTTGCCTCCTTTTGCTGGGCTTTACCATTTATTATCCTTTGTAGTGCTGGATTTGTAGAAAGATATTGTGTAAATTTGGTTTTGTCATGGAATATCTCTTCTGGCTTCCCAGGTGTGTCTGCCTCTCTGAAGGTCTAGCTCTCCCTCCCACGGGATTTGGGTGCAGAGAACTGCTTATCTGGTCATTCCCTTCAGGTTCTGGCAGTGTCTCGGGCGCAGGGGACCGGCTGCTTCAGTGCCCTTATCTATGGGATCCCAGAGACCGTATACAGTTTCTTCTTGGGCCAGGGATGTGGGCAGGGGTGGGCAGTGTTGGTGGTCTCTTCTGCTCTGCAGTCTCAGGAGTGCCCACCTGTCTGGGCAGTGAGCTCTCTCTCCCATGGGGTTTGGGAGCAGTGAGCTGCGGGCGGGGATCAGCGAGGTTGGGAATCCCGCTAAAAACCAGAAGTGTCCGGTCCTAGAGGAATTTTGCCTCTGTGTTTCCTGAGGCCACCAGTCAGGTCACTTGGGGCAGAAAAGTTGGTCTTACCTGTCGTCCTGAGGCTCAAGTTTGCTCGTGGGGTGTTGCTTATGAGCTCTCCGCGAGGGCAGCAACCAGGAGGACCTGCACCGCCCTTTCCAGAGCCCCCGTGTACCAGGGTCACAGATGGTGTTTGGTGTTTTCCTCTGGAGTCAGAAATGTGGGCAGAGTGTAGTCTCTTCTGGCTTCCTAGGTGTGTCTGCCTCTCTCTTATTAAGTTGTTTTTTAAAAGGGGGTCTCACTCTTTGTTCATTTGTTCTTTGTTCATTTCCCTCCTTTCCTGGCAATACTTTGCCTGGCTTTCATTTTCTAAAGACTTTTGCTATTTTTTTTTAGCATCTCATATATTATACTTTCCATTAGTTACTATTTTAATGCTGTGATAAAATCCCTGACAGAAAACAGTTTAATGAGGAAAGGTTTCGTTTGAATCATGGCATGAAAGCATATATTCTTTCATATGGGTTGGAGAAGGAGCAAGAAAGATGCTGACTTTGGATCCTCAGGTAAGAAGTAGAGAATAAATAGCAAGTATGTCTAGGACATATAAACATCAAAATCTGCTACTACCTATGAGATGCTTACCAATGGGCTGACAGTAGCCCCAAATAGCCCACCCAGAGAAAATGATCCACTGTAGCCTACAGAGAGCATTTTACCTTCAAACCAGATTACGATCTAGCCTCCATAAGATATATCAAGATGTAAAATGCATTCATTTCATCTTCTAAACTTTTCCCTGTCATTACCAGTCTCAACAATGCTCAAAATCCCAGTCTCCTCTAAGATTCAATGTAATCACTTAAGTGAGTTGCTATACAACCAAAATTACAACTGGAATTTTTGCAACCCACAAATGTCACAGAGTGAACAGCCCCTTTCTCAAAGGGAGGGCTAGAGTATCCCATAGAATATTTAAAATAAAGCATGGATAAAATAAAGAAGAAGAAACATTAAATTCTGCAGCTCTACGGGGTGTTCACAAAAAGGGACCTATCATGACTGCCCGCAAAAAGACCTAACAAGCAGTTGAAAGAGTCAGATGCAGATATGTGCACCCAACGAATGAACAGAAGCTGCTGACCCCTCTGGTTGAATTAGGAAAAAGCTGGAGGAAGCTGAGAAGGAGGGCAACCCTGTAGGAGGACCAGCAGTCTCAATTTACTTGGACCCCTGACATCTCTCAGACACTGGATCACCAACCAGGTAGCATACACCAGCTGAGATAAGGCCTCCAGTACATATACAGCAGAGGACTCCCGGGTCTGGTTTCAGCCAGAGAAGATGCACCTAACCCTCAAGAGACTGGAGACCCCAGGAAGTTTAGAGGTCTGGTGGGGTGGGTGGGGTAAGCATGTTCTTGTGGAGACTGGGAGGTGAGGTTGGGAGGAGGTATGGAATGTGGAACAGTTGAGGGGTGGGCTGGGAGGGGAATAAAATCTGGAGTGTAAAAATAAATAATTCAAAAAAAAAAGGCAAAAAAAATTTCTGCAGCTCTGTTTTTGGCCTATAGGACTCAGGATAGTATCATCTGGGCTCTTCTGAACTTAGATAAGATCTGATACCCGCAGTGCACACTGATCTCTCTTTAGCAGGCTTAACTACGTGCACTTAGATTTCCTCAGCAGGTGTCTCATGTTTCTGCCATCTCCTGCATTCTGGAGTATGAACTGAAATTTAGGTTTCATCCTCACAGTTTCACACAATGACTACTCATGGTCACTTTGCAGGAACTCCTTTATTTTCAGAAATTGCTTGACCTCAATGAATTTTTGGAACCACTGTGCAAGACTTCATTGCTTCTCTCCTCATAGTGTATATTTCATACATGCGAAATCAGTATAATGCAAGTGAGTAAGCTATGACGCCAAGTTCTACTGCCAACTCTGGATAGAAGCTGGTCTTCTTGTACCAGTTGTTAACAGCCTCTTTGTACTTCCCTGGGAGACACTTTAAAGGAGTAGAAAAGCCAGTAACTTCCTGAGGTAAGGCTCTCTTTCAAAATAATTTGTAGGCTCTGCTCTCAGGGTACAAGTGCTAGTGTCACTACGAACAGGAGGTTTCTCTGTAACTATTATAGGGCTGAATTTAGCATGTTACTTGGTTGGAACATTAGCCTGGTTGAAGTGCCTTTCCTCAAAAAAATGCACATTTAAACATCTTCCACTCCAATTTGTTCCTCTTTTTTTTTGCTTTGTTTGTGAAATTTTAATCATTTTTCCACAAAATATAGTATTTGTAACATATCATGGCATTACTCTTAGTTTAAAATTACTTCATAGACACTTCAGATTTCCAGTGTTAATTTCTATTAGTTTCCAGCCCAAATTTAACACCATTGGCTCCCTCAGTAATTTCTAGAAGAATAAAGGGGCTTGCGTCCCCCACACCCCTAAACACTTAAGATAATGATTTTTAAAATGTTAGACTTCCAAACACCTAACTGACAGTGTGTGGCTAGTGAGAGCATAATTTATCAAGAAAGTTGTTCCTCTTTTTTTAACCATAGACTTTAATAAGATTAGTAATAAAATGATGTTATCATGCTTTGAGATATCACCAGGCCGAACATACTAGTTTGCTTAAATTCAGAAACATCGTGGTCTATATGACATGGGCAGAAATCAGTCAGAAACTTGCCAAAATATAACCTGACTGGCCTGCAGGTCAGAGCTCTGTATAATCCTTTCTCACTCTTGAACCATCATGAAGTAGGGAGTACAGGGTCTACATTTCCTAGGCCAATGGTTCTCAAACTGTGGGTCATGATCATTTGGGGGTCACATATCAAACATCTCACACATCAGTTATTTATGCTATTTGATATATGTTATATATACATTAATATATTATGATTTATAACAGAAAATTATAATTATGAAGTGTCAACAAAGTAATTTTATGGTTGGGGGTCACCACAACACAAGGAACCGTATTAAAGGGTTGCAACTTTAGGAAGGTTGAGGATCACTGCTCTAGACCACATGATCATCTAATATTCAGCCATAAAGGCTCTTTAAGCTTAGGTATAACACTCAGGGGCATTTCTGGTTCAAAGTCTAAACGTTTTCCATATTCCTCGTGCAAAACATTTTCAAATGCCAAAGAACTGCATAGTAAGACTTTTCACAGCAAATGTCCCCACTTCTCTGTGCCAATTTTGTATATTAGTTAACTTTCTCACTGCTGAAATATATATATATATATATATATATATATATATATATATATATATATATAATCCGATTACAAGCAACAAAAGGAAGGAAGAAGCATTTATTCTTGCTCATGGTTTAAGGGATATATTCCATCTTGGCAAGGAAGGGAGGCTGTTCAAGTTATAATCCTGACCTTATCTCTACCCAGTGATAAGCAGATCATACACTTAAGCTCGCTTGTGAAGAATAATGCATGCTCAAACCACAACATACTAATTCCCTGGTGTTCAGTATTCGCTGAGCTCTCTACAACATTCTGACATTTCCATGTCTTCTTTGCACCTCATTATGCCTAGTACTCTGATATTATACCACTGGATGATGTCTTTAACAAGTCAACCCTTCAGTGGCATAATCTATTGATTAGGTAACTGAATTAGATTTGATACTTATTAAGTTATGCTATAAGAAATAGTTATATAAATTTGTCTACTTGAACATATTTGAAGGCCTCCTGCTGTAAATAAATAATTCTATCAAACCTTCTCTTTTCTTTTTTTTTTTCTTTTTTTTTTTCGGAGCTGGGGATCGAACCCAGGGCCTTGCTCTTGCTAGGCAAGCGCTCTACTCCTGAGCTAAATCCCCAACCCCAAACCTTCTCTTTTCTAACATACCTTCTTTTTCACCATTTGTCATATTTTCTTTTCTTTGATGTTCACTTGCAACTAAGTGATTGACAATGCTTTTCTGTGGAAGACGTTCAGAATTAGCCTGGAAAAGTAATTTTGAAAGCGAGTTGCACAAAATCTAATTTTTTCTATGATGTCAGAATTCTCCATTATAAAAACAATGAGGCTATATATTAAAGGAAGCATTTATTGGACTCTACATCATTGAATAAAGAAACTAATATTGGTTACCTAAATCAAGACTATGTTTGAACTTTCTGTGTTCAAAATAAAATTTCAACTAGGAAGATCAAACCTGGAATACCAGCAGGATCATTTTTTTATAGAATAGTAGGTGTCAAGGATATATTAAAGAAAAAATATCTTAAAAGCACCAGATATTTTATGTTAATATTTAAAAATAAAAGCACACACAAATTCACCTATTTGGAAAATTTGTCCAAAGGACATTTGTAATTTTTCAAATTGAGGTCACTACAACACATGTAAAAATACTCCAGTCTTCAACACTTGAAAATACAGTGAGGAGGCATTCCATTACCAAGTATGAAGACTCATCGGAGTCTAGTATTACTGCCATGGAAGCAAACAAACACATGGGTATCTTACTCCTAGGATGGTGGGAAACTGGCCTTCCCAACTCAGTCTTAGATGTAAAGCAATATTATAAATTAAAACACAGTACAATGTCATGAAAACCCCATGATAAAACTGAAGCAAATCCATTCCATTAGGAAGAAACTAATGAAGAGGAAATGGAACATGTCTGTCTCACATCAGTGATTCCCCATCTCTGCTGTGTGCTCAGTGATAGTAACCAAACACCTGAGAATCCACCAAGCTTTTTGCGTTCACAGTCGCCCAAAGCTACTTGCTTAGTAAGTCATTAGTAATGGTAATGGTAAGCAATTGGATAATATTAAAGAAATTAAATGGAAATTGGCAACAAGGAAAGAAATTTAGAAATGCATATTCTACGTCATACTCTCTAGAGGAAAAATAGAGAGTATTTTTAAAACATTACAGATTTATACAAATTCTTATTTGAAACTTGTTGAAAGTCAGTATTAAGCACCTAAGAGAATTTTGTTGGCATCTTGCTTTGAAGGAAGAGTAGGATGTGTAGCAAGAGAAGGCTTTGAAGTTTTATTATTCTATGTAGACAACATCTTACTAATAGCTATACACGAACTTTTTAATGGCTGTAGTTGTACAATTGTCATGTTACGAAAATGTATTTGAGTGGCTGGAGACCTAGTTCAGCTGTGAGAGCAATGAACGCTCTTGCAGAGGACCCAAGCTTTGTTCCCAGCACCTGAATGGTGGCACATAACCCCTGTAACTCCAGTTCCAGATGGAATGATGCCCTCCCTCTTCTGGCCTCTGTGGACACTGTATACATTTAGCACACTTCTAACAGGAGATAAAATAAAGTCTTCTTAAAAAGTACAATATTTGAATAAAGTCATAAGGAATAAGAAAATGTGTATTGGATGGTGATTATAAAAATCCCCTGCAAACATCAGTCCTGCAAAATAATTATGAAAAGAGGTGGAACAGATTTGTAACTTGGAGAATACTGCAGAATGTATAATGGGTCTTAGTGACAGGCTCAGGGATTATTGTAGAAAAGGGGATGGAAAAATTGTGGAGGTATAGATAGTGAGGGACAGCAAAGAAACAGCTTCTTCTGAACAAATGAGGGCATTCACACAGATGAATTCTCAGCCGAGGATCTATTGATAATTGGTAACTGTAGAAGAGAAAGAATAAGCTGTTTTTAAAGGTGTGATCCATGTTAGGCCAACCATGCTCTGAAGGAGATTACACATCCAACAGTATGTGTAGTGCCAACTTTATGTTTTGAGTTTTTTTCTTCTTTTCTTTTTAACGAGATCACAAATGTGATGTGCAGTGAGAGGGATTTATTCTGGGAGGAGCTTGGAGAGAGAAGAACAAAGATAAAATACATTTTATCAAATTCTCAGAGAATGAATAAAAGGATATTTGTCAAATGAATAAATATCATAGCGGTAAATAAAACGGAAATGAGATTCACTTAAAAACAAAAGGTGAGCATTAGAATTCGCATTCAGTGTTTCAAATGAGCCAATGCTTTTGTCTGCCTTACCAGCATTTCGTTAGCTATGACAGTGTTTATCTGTCACCTGCTACTACCCCACAATGAATGAACCAAGGGATGAACAGATGCGATCTACTGTACCTTCTACTCAGTGTGTCTACACTCTGTTTCATGGCCATGGCAGACACGATTATAGTCTCTGGAGCACAGCTGAATATCACACACAGCACTTAACTCTGCTTACAGAATTCTACCTGCACAGTCACCGACTGTAACCAAAAACTCCCTCAGCGTTCTTCGGAAAACTTGGTCCATGTTTGCTAAGCTTTCACTGTATCATGGGCGTTCATGCCAGTTATTCTGTGCTTGATACATCTCATACAGTTATATTAAATCAGTAATCCAAAGATCCAACATTCAAAATAAACTGTTTATGCACTTGGAAGACATGAGCAATCTTCAAAAAGTCATTTGGCACAGAAGAAAAGATCAAGTTTTCTCTGAACTTGTTCAGTTTTTAAGAATGTTTTAAGACTCATAATGAGCTAGAATACTTTAAAATTAAAAACCAAACTGTGACTAATTATGTATATATGACACTGTCATGTGATATGTACTTTTATTCCCCTTAGCTACATTGCAGAACAACAATAAAAAGTGCAATTGACATTTACATACCGGTCTCCTCAGTTTTTCCGTGCTCTCCCGTCTTCTTTGTTCTTTAGTTGATGTCATAATTCCTCTGTCTGGTTTTGCTGACAAATGCACATATTTAATTAAAGCAACTTTTATGACATTGTAGATTAAATGGAAGACATAAATATTAATTCAGATTTTTAAACATATTAAAATGAAACCTGAATTTCTATACTGCTGATGAGTGTAGTCAATTGCCCTAAATCTTTACATGAACATTTAATTCCATAGGGAATAGTTTTAATTATGTAATAAATGTGTCTAAATGTATCACTTGGAGAGGTTCTACTTTGCTTCAGGTTATGTAAACCCTGATGTATAAAATACTATCTTGAGGAGCCAACCATTATTACACATTAACATTTATTTTCTTAGGAGTCACAAGTTAGGTTTCTAGTTACATTATAAAAAGTCATACAAGCTTGCATGTTGAAGTACTACCATGTTTAGTGCTTTCCCAACGGTGGACAGGAAAAGAGGAATAAAAATCAGTACCTTCCTACTTGACAAGGTTAAACATGCAACCACTGTCTCTCTCCCATCTTTCCAGGAGTCTGTATTTCGTTTTCTAAAGAATTCCATCATTTTCCTCTATAAAAACTTTTTATGGTTTCTTTATATTCCTTGTGCTCAGCTACATTTTAATCATTCATTTCCCTGCCCTTCTGTACTTTATTATGCCTCACTACTCCTCAGATATTACAATGCCCTATAATCTATTGAGCAATTCAGCAGCTTTAATGTCACACTCAATTTCAACTTTCGCAGAAACTGGGTTAGACGTCAATCTCATTAACCCTTAACTTCCTGCATGAGACATGGGTAAAACCTTTGTTTGGTAGAACATGCTCATTCTCCTGATTTACTTGACCTATTCCTTCCATGGACTACATATAAATTATATGTCTCACCTTTCATTTCTCTGGTTCCTTTGCTTTCTATCCTTTGATCTGTACTCACGCCTAAATGGCTCACGTTCTTCTGCTGTGGGAAAGGTTCACAGATCATCTGTTAAATTAGCACAGAATGAGTTGAACAAACTATTCTGCTCCTTTCCAGTATCTGAGTAGCTCATGCCAAAGGACTGAGACTGAAAAACAGAGAGCGCCAGATGTATCTGATCTGGGAGCCCCAGGCATGCTTCCTAGATCAAGTCTAACTTCCATATTAACATGGCAAGTGGAAGTAAAAATTTGCACATTTGAAGCGTTTAACAAAAGAAACGGTGTCAAGAAAATGATAAGAAGTAAAGGTTTGATTAACATTATTTTTTTAGAAATTTAAAATGAAATTTACAATATTCCTGCAGAAATAATACTTCTCACTGAGGAAAATAAAACCAAAGTTCGTTTGCTGTTTTTTTCCCAATTACAATAATTACTCGATCTATCAAATTCTTGCCTAATTCTTAGCATCTATAAAATGAACACAGGCAGTTAAGAAAGAATTCCACTAATGAAATCTGGAGATTTGGTGCAGTATAGTATTATGACCAGGAAAACTAGCAAAAATGATGTATAACTTCATGTAAAGTAATTTTGCCATCTTAGTGCAAAAATAAAATGATAAGTAAAATATGTAATATCATATAAAATATCCAAATTAAACACAAATCCATAGCACCCAAATTTCATAGATGGAGAATCTGATTTTGACAAGATCGAGATGGAATGGATATTCCAATATGGTCTGAGTTCACAGCTCAGATTTCCTTTTGCCACTGTGCAAAGTCTGTTCTATATATTTAACACATATTAAATATGTGTAGGTAAAACCCAAAGAGTTTGTTGTGCTTAGAATCATTTGGTGATGCTTTCAAATATCTAGTCAATAAATTTCATCTGCTTATGAGAACAACAAACAGATCCTCTTAAATAAAGCAAATGTAACACGTCAATCAGGAAAGTATCTTATAATAAAGAACTAGTATTTGTCTCTCGCCAAAATGAGGAGATTCTGAAACTTGAAAGTTGAAGCTAAATTTGACTAGGTCAATGGATGAGAGTCTCAACAAATTAGAATTATTTCAACAGCAGACATTACTTTGAAGGAAGAGGAGGATATGTAGAAAGTAAGAGGTTGACTACTTCCTCAAGAGATTACGTCCTAATCTTAATTAGCTAGTATGTTGGTGAATTTATACCTGATAATTATCAGGAAATTATGAGAAGACATTTGGAAACAGATGAAGGTGATATTCAGGTTTGGATACATGGAGACATTCAATGTAGTCTAAGAAATATGAGATGGTGAACTATTTTAAATTAACTACAAAATTATGACCAGTTAATTTGTATGATAGCCTGACATGTTTTGCCTATGTTCTTTTGTTGAACAAAACAAAATGCTATCAAGTGAGTAGCATCAATTTAAATGTTTACATACCAGTGTCTGAACACACCCATGGATACTGTGTCTTCTTTGTTCTTTTGTTAATGATGCCTCTTTGCATAAATCTGTTGGTAAATTCATATACTTATATATGAATATTAACTATGAATCAATGTCAGTTCAAAATAGAAACAAATTGGTATGTTTAAACAGTAATAACAAATGTATTTTTATTTATACAAGTAATGCTTTAAAGGCCACTTAATCTTTAGAAGATTTAACATTTTATGATACATTTATAACCAAACAAAATATTAATACCCTTAGTTAAATAGTAGATTCTGTAAGTTTTGAAGAACTTATGATTTTAAAGATTCACCCTCAAACTCAACATAAGTAAATAACCTTAGATACATTTTAAAATGCCACTGAAATATTAAAATTCATAGTGTACTAATCCTTACATCATAAAACCATTTAAATAATGTACATTTTCCCAGCCAAATGGCAAATACACAAAATCCTCAGAAACTAAAACATTAATAGAAACCTATTTTAGCCTTTGGATGTGAACAAAAATCTGCCACAGTGTAGCATTTCTGATACCCTTGTTTATATCCATTAAAGACAAGCCAGCTATGGGATGTCTTCATTGGTCAGCTGCACATTTCTAGAAAAAAAAAGCAGGCATTTCCAGTTTGGAGGTCCTTTATAGCTTCCACTGTTTTCCTAAAATGTATTAATATTTCAAGTGCAAATCAATTTGCAAGTGTAGAACCTTTGCTAATGGATTGGCACGGATGAGATTCCTTATCTCATCCATTAATGATTTGTTGAAAGCATGCTAACTACTAGAGCCTGGTGTTACATCCTGTCAGTGAGAGGTCATGCATGAATGTTCAATAGTTCTGGACTGAGACAATGGTGAGCTTAGGTGCACACAATGGTGACAACATAGAAACAAGGAATATAAATAGAAATGGATGGAGGAAGAATTATTCAAATGAGTTAGTGTGTGTCACCAACAGTTTGAGAATCTTAGAGAAAAGGGAAACATATGACAACAGGAAGGACAAGAGTTCAGTCAAGTGCTGATTATCAACACATGATAAATAGCTTTTAGCTACTCAACTATCAAGATTTTAAGTGTATTATAGTCATACTTGCACTAGATGTAGGTCAATAAAATGTGGCTCAAGAAAAACTGATAGTAGAATGAATGCCCATAAATAACAGAGGATGATTTTATTTAGATGAAAGTTCAAAACAAATGATGCATGCATGGTGTAAGGAGTGCTTCCAGAATATTCATGACCCTGGAGCCAGTGTCAATTCAGTGTAATGTGAATGGTTAACAGGTTAATGTAGAAGCCTTAGAATGCTGGACCCTATACCCTGCTTATTACTTTTAAAAATGTATCAAAATATGGCATGAAACAAAGTAAACATAATAAAATTTACTGAGCTTAATGATGTATTCCACATGCTATGTATTAACATAATTAATCCAGGAATTTAATTTCAATGCCCACGTATAGAAGGAGTTTGGAATATAGAAAGAGTCCAGCTGGGAATATAATAATCATTTGTAAAACACAAATATTGTATGCAAAGTCCCTGTTTATAATGCTTGAACAGAAGGTGTAGCAAGTGGAGGGGGAGGGAGGGCAATGAAGGAGAACAAGAGGATAATTCAGGGAAAATGAAAACATATATGCAGCAGAAGGGGAGGGGCAGGGAGGGAGAGTTTGGAAGTGATTTGGATTCATGTCTTAAAGCCACATCTGTAGCACATACTTTATAATCTTATTCTAATTACATAGAGAAAAGCTGATGTTAGCAGGAAAGGGTCACATTTCCAATAATTCTACAATATGTTTTATTGTAAATTCTTATATTGTGTCATATGAACTGCTGTGACAAACCCTATTCCACATACTATAGCTATGAACGTCAGTAGGAAGCTAAATAGACTAGATGTGGAATAAAGACAACCACTGTCACGCTGGAGTCCTTGACGAGACCCTGGAGATTACAGAGACATTTCACATTCAAGCCACAGCATACTCCTTAAAGTTTCCATTCTTCTGTGGCCCCCACTGTTCTCCCATCAATCATCATTACTTTATTTGTGCATTTCATTATGCCTAACTGCCATGAAGCTATTGCCGTAGTGTAAGCACATTGGACAATGCAGCTGCATTAATGTTAAACCGGGATCAAAACTGAGGCTCATCACTATTTCTCTCTTAAGTTACTAAGTTAAGTCAGTGTCTTAGTCTACGTGCACACATGTTCACTCTGATTTAAATACACAGAAGGAGCATTCAGAAAACACGGTGCGTACCTTCCGTTTCACCACGCGTCAAAGCTTCACTTCTCTTTTCTATAGACACAGCTAAATGGCACACATCTTCCTTCCCTGGCTGCTAGGATGAAGGAAAATTTTGAGTCGCACAAAACAGACCATTAGCTTTTTAAGAGTACAGAGTTTCTGTTTTAAAAAGCAAGAGTAGAAAACAAAGCATTTGTCGGATTCCATGCTATTTGAATACAGGGTCCACTGTTGTGCATTCATGTGGCCTCTGACTAAGGAAAGGCAAACATGGAAGGGCTGCAGATACATTTTCAATGAAATAATGGTAGGTAAATGGCATGTTAACCCAGAAAGATAGACTGAAGATTATGTTAATGTCTTAGAAACAAATAAAAACAGCTTCTACACATGCACACAACACACCAACTAATGTAGATTGATTCTTTCCATCTGTTTCTACTTAAACTTCTTTTATATGTTAACACATGAATGATCCACACTAAGAGTACATATTCTCAGAGTGAACTTTCAGTATGGAATAGAAGCTACCCACATTTTGGTCTTCCTTCTTCTTGGGTTTCATATGATCTGTAATTTTTTCTTAGCTATTCCAAGTTTTTGGGCTAATATCCACTTATCAGTGAGTACATACAATTTGGGTTCTTTTGTGACTGAGTTACCTCACGCAGGATGATAGTTTCTAGTTCCATCTATTTGCTTATGAATTTCATGATATCATTGTTTTTAATAGCTGAGTAGTACCCTATTGTGTAAGTGTACATTTTATGTATTCATTCTTCTGTTGAAAACATCTGGGTTCTTCCCAGCCTCTGGCTATTATAAATAGGGCTGCTATGAACACAGTGAAGCTTGTGTCCTTGTTATATGTTGGAGCATCTTTTGGTTATATGCCCCGGAGTGGTATAGCTGGGTCCTCAGGTAGTATCATGTTCAACTTTTTGAGGAACTGCCAGAAGGAAGACCAAAATGTGGATGCTTCATTCTTTTTTAGAACAAAATAGTCACGAGGGAAATACAGGGACAGAGTGGAGCTGGGACTGAAGGAAAGGTCATTCAGAGACTGCCCCACCTGGGGAATCCATCCCATCTGCAGCCAACCAAACCCAGTCACTATTGCGGATGCCAAGAAGTGCTTGCTGACAGGAGCCTGATATGGGTGTCTCCTGAGAGGTTCTGCCAAAGCCCTTCTGATACAGATGAGGAGGTTGCAGCTAACCATTGGACTGAACAAGGGGCTCCAATGGAGTAGTTAGAGAAAACACTGAAGGAACTGAAGAGGTTTGCAACACCATAGGTAGAACAACAATATCAACCAACCAGACCCCACCAGAGCTCCCAGGAACTAAACCACCAACCAATGAGTACACATGGAGGGACCCATGACTCCAGCCACGTATGTAGCAGAGGATGGCATTGTCTAGAATCAATAGGAGGAAAAGACCTTGGTCCTATGAAGGCTCATTTCCTCAATGCAGGGTAATGCCAGGATGTTGAGGTTGGAGTGGGTGGATGGGAATGGGAGGATCCTCAAAGAAGCTTGGGAGGGGGAAGGGGTATGGGAGAGGGAGGGAAAGGAAATAACATCTGGAATGTAAATACATAAAATATCCAAGAAAAATAAAATTTTACAAAGAGCAAAAAGAAGCGGCCCACAAGGAAAGATTCAGTTTTGAGGTTGGAATTATCATCTACTAATCAAAAGCCACAAATCTTGATATGTTTCCCCTTCCCCCTTACTACCAGTCGAACTGGAGGCTGTTGCATCTATCTTTTTCAAATTTACAAGCTGCTGCCTAACTTTGAGGAAGGTACTGGCAATTGAATGAAAGGTGTTTATCTCTGCATTCACACAGACCTTAAGAACAGTCTTGACGACAAGCATGATGAACTAACGTTTTTATATGGTTGGTTGTGAGCTTAGCCTTTAAGGACTGAGCCATGACTCCAGCCCAAATTAAAGTTTTTAAAAGAAATGTTAAACAACGATTGGCTCTGTAGGATAATCTGAAGTCTAATTTGTATACCTAAGCTATGTTGTTAAATAAACAGTATTGAATGTCAATTGTCAATAAAAATAACAGTGACTTAACTCTTTCCTTGTTGTAAGCCCTTGTTTGTCCTTCTGTGGATATCACTTTATTGGCTGGCTTTGCTGAAAAAAAAAAGCACAGATTTAAGTAAATAACTTACGCTGGCATGTTGGACAAAAGATATATATATATATACATATATATATATATAAATATTTACCCATAGTATCTGTATTTGTGTATGAACATGTACACACACATACACATATACATACATATGCATTTGCATGCTTGTCTATCAATTAGACGGACACCTATTTGCTATAGGTTAAATATATAAAACATTTTGAGGTTTCATTCACAAATTCATCAACTCAAAACTAGGAACCAAACCAGAACAGACAACATTTCAAAATACCAATGATGTTTTCAGATTCACTGGGTTCACTGTTCCAGTCTCATAAAGGAAATAATGTTCATTTCCGACATTGAAACTATTGGTATATTTGATCATTGTATGAACACATACGTTGTTCAAATTTTGTTCACTTTCCTATATCTCTGTTGTACTCGACCCATCCTCACTAAATAGACAGGGGAACTTCTGAGTATCACTAGTAAGCCAGCCTAGACTCCTCAGCAAATCCCATATATCAGAGAGAAAAATTTTCCCAAGAAATGTGGTGGCTGGATTTAAGAACACGACTTAAGAATGACCTAAACTGGAAGCATCTGGAACACATGGGCACTGGAAACAATTTCCTGAACAAAACACCAATGGCTTATGCTCTAAGATCAAGAATTGACAAATGGGATCTCATAAAACTGCAAAGCTTCTGTAAGGCAAAGGACACTGTGGTTAGGACAAAACGGCAACCAACAGATTGGGAAAAGATCTTTACCAATCCTACAACAGATAGAGGCCTTATATCCAAAATATACAAAGAACTCAAGAAGTTAGACCGCAGGGAGACAAATAACCCTATTAAAAAATGGGGTTCAGAGCTAAACAAAGAATTCACAGCTGAGGAATGCCGAATGGCTGAGAAACACCTAAAGAAATGTTCAACATCTTTAGTCATAAGGGAAATGCAAATCAAAACAACCCTGAGATTTCACCTCACACCAGTCAGAATGGTTAAGATCAAAAACTCAGGTGACAGCAAATGCTGACGAGGATGTGGAGAAAGAGGAACACTCCTCCATTGTTGGTGGGATTGCAGACTGGTACAACCATTCTGGAAATCAGTCTGGAGGATCCTCAGAAAATTGGACATTGAACTGCCTGAAGATCCAGCTATACCTCTCTTGGGCATATACCCAAAAGATGCCCCAACATATAAAAAAGACACGTGCTCCACTATGTTCATAGCAGCCTTATTTATAATAGCCAGAAACTGGAAAGAACCCAGATGCCCTTCAACAGAGGAATGGATACAGAAAATGTGGTACATCTACACAATGGAATATTACCCAGCTATCAAAAACAACAACTTTATGAAATTCGTAGGCAAATGGTTGGAACTGGAAAACATCATCCTGAGTGAGCTAACCCAATCACAGAAAGACATACATGGTATGCACTCATTGATAAGTGGCTATTAGCCCAAATGTTTGAATTACCCTAGATACCTAGAACAAATGAAACTCAAGACGGATGATCAAAATGTGAATGCTTCACTCCTTCTTTAAAAGGGGAACAAGAATACCCTTGGCAGGGAAGAGAGAGGCAAAGATTAAAACAGAGACAGAAGGAACACCCATTCAGAGCCTGCCCCACATGTGGCCCATACATATACAGCCACCCAATTAGACAAGATGGATGAAGCAAAGAAGTGCAGACCGACAGGAGCCGGATGTAGATCTCTCCTGAGAGACACAGCCAGAATACAGCAAATACAGAGGCGAATGCCAGCAGCAAACCACTGAACTGAGAATAGGACCCCCGTTGAAGGAATCAGAGAAAGAACTGGAAGATCTTGAAGGGGCTCGAGACCCCATATGTACAACAATGCTAAGCAACCAGAGCTTCCAGGGACTAAGCCACTACCTAAAGACTATACATGGACTGACCCTGGACTCTGACCTCATAGGTAGCAATGAATATCCTAGTAGGAGCACCAATGGAAGGAGAAGCCCTGGGTCCTGCTAAGACTGAACCCCCAGTGAACTAGACTGTGGGGGGAGGGCGGCAATGGGGGGAGGGTTGGGAGGGGAACACCCATAAGGAAGGGGAGGGGGGAGGGGGATGTTTGCCCGGATACCGGGAAAGGGCATAACACTCGAAATGTATATAAGAAATACTCAAGTTAATAAAAAAAAAAGAAGAGTATGAAGAATAGTAATGGCATTCCCAATATCATCATCACAAAAAGATGAGTGGGAGACCCCAAACATAAATACATTATATTTAAATAAAAATATCTTACACTATAAAAAAAAGAATGACCTAAACCTCTTGTAGATGTTTTATGTAGAACTAAGCAACACATTCCTATGGTACTAAGAGCTATCGTTTTATGGCAGTGATATCTGAATGAGTAGAAGCTGTAGGAGAGGTGTGATGATGGAGTTCACCACACTTCTAACCTTCTCTTCTCCAGCAAATAACCTATGGTGAATGACTAATTGGTGTGTGTGTGTGTGTGTGTGTGTGTGTGTGTGTGTGTGTGTGTTCACATATGTCATGTTTGGGTGCTTGTTTGTGAGAACGTATACATACATGTTTGTGTGTCCACCTGAAGTCATACCAAGGAGCCATCCAACTTGTTTTTTGAGGCAAGATCATCTGTGGTGTGGAGCTTACTGTGCAGGCAACAGTGCCTAGAACATGTGCTCCAAACCCATCAGCCTCTCCATCGCTAAAGTTGGAATTTCAAGGGTGGGAAACCATGTTTATTTTTTTACAGAGGTTCGTTTGACCAGTTCCCAGTCTACATGCTTGCAACAAGCACTTAGAGAGTGAGCTTACTCACCAAGCACAGAACTTTGAATGAAAACATGTGAAGCACATTCTGCTAGATATATAAGGAGCTGGAAGTAAAGAGACTATGGTGACGCTCTCAGCTTTCCTTCAATGAGACAAGCCCTTGGGTATAAACATCATCTGATAATGTTCTTCCTTTCTCCCATTTTCCATGTATGTTACTATTTCTGTCCACTAACTGTTAGGTGTCTAATTATGCTGTACTTTCTTTATCCCTGACTCAGCAGCTGTGTCAGAATCACGCGATTAGAATTATAAAATAATGTGATAGCACAAAGAGTTAATGCACAAATTCCAAAAGAAAAAAACTAAATATTGTTATTGTCCATGTCTTTGGAATTGTCACTTGTCTAGAAACTTGGCTAGGCCCAAACAGGACTTATCCTTCCTTTGCTTCTCTTATGTCTGAAACTCTGATCAAATGTGCTTTTGTGTAGAATTTTTTTGATGTCTGATCCTCAAAACAATGTTTATTTAACTAGAATCCTTTTGACAAAGGACAGGAGATCCAGAATCTCAAAACAGCCTAATCTCAGTGTCAAATCTATCAAGAGACACAAATGATATACTAAAATTGAGAATTTATACTTTATAAGATATCTCATTCTAAATAATATTATCTTAATTCATTATTTTTTCAAGTCTGGTTCTTTCCTTTATCCAAAATGTTCAGAAAATTAAAACCACCTAAGAACCAAATATTCTCAGTGGAGTTTGTTGAACTTGCCATAATGTACTTGAAAGACCCACAGGCCCCCTAGGGCCTGAGAAGAAACTGAAATGCAGGTCTTTGCTGTTTGCACTTGGTTTTTATATTAGAAGATCATGTGTGGTTCCTACATATCTAGACTTCCATATTTCATTTCCTAGAGAAGGTCAATGTTTTGCACATCCGCTCTGCATGCCTTTGCTGGCAGCTGTTTACTCCCCGTGCTCAGGAACTATCTCGGAATTCCTTCCCCGTCTCCTCTGCACATTCTTCTTCGTGCCCGTAAGATAGTTTAATACTTTGTAATCTATTTAGAAATTCAGGTGTGGGAGAGGCATATTAAATTTCAACATTTGCAGACAGTAGATAATACATCATTCATATTACCATGTAACTTATATATGGAAATAGGTCAGTCTCTTTGTCTAGTAGAATAATTTGTTCCATCTGACTCACTTAAGTATTACATGAATATTCCTTCCAAGGGCTGTATGTTAAAGGTAGATCTTACCTTTAGTTTCTGCATTTGCCATATTTTCTAGTAATCGATCTGTAGTCACAGAAAAAGAGACTACATCTTCCATATATGTAGAAGTCTCAGAGGTAGTCTGTTAAAATTAACATAAAAAAGGCATCTAAATACCACATTTCAAATGCAGCCTCTTTCAAAAAGTAGAGTACCAAGTATTGTAACCCATGTTATTTGAACTAAGAACAATTTATGCTATCTAAATCAAATCTAATTTTCTCTGCACTGACATTAGATAATAGACATAGGACCACCTATAATGTTGTAAGGAACATTAGACTAATTAACATAAATTTCTGGAAGTAAATATAAGTGAAGGTAATTTAGTAATGCTTTTCAAATGAAATTTAGCCTTGGGAGACAGAAGCAGGCAGATCTCTGAGTTTGAGGCTAGTCTCAGTATACAGAGTGAGTTCCAGGACAGCCAGAGATACACAGAGAAATCCTATCTTGGAAAAAATAAAAAATAAATAAAATAAAATTTAAATCATGCACACATCCAAGCATAAATCTACAAAAATGAATGCCAATTTCAGTTTTACTAAATTAAAACCACCACCTGAAATATATTAAAATCCCATTAAGAAAATGACAAGCCAGCATGTAGAAGAATGCAAATTGACCCATTCTTATTGCCCTGTACAAAATTTAAGTCCAAATGGATCAAGGACCTCTACATCAAACCAGATACAGTCAAACTAATAGAAGAAAAAGTGGGGAAGAGTCTCCATGGGCACTCTGGAAATTTTCCTGAACAAAACACCAATGGCTTATTCTCTAAGATCAAGAATCAACAAATGGGACCTCATAAAACTGCAAAGCTTCTGTAAGGCAAAGGACATTGTCATTAAGACAAAATGGCAAGCAACAGATTGGAAAAAGATCTTTACCAACCCTACACCAGATAGTGGGCTAATATCCAATATATACAAAGAACTCATGAAGTTAGACTCCAGAGTACCAACCAACCCTATTGAAAAATGGGGGTCAGAGCTAGACAAAGAATTCTCAACTGAGGAATATCGAATGGCTGAGAAGCACATAAAGAAATGTTCAACATCCTGGAAAATGCAAATCAAATCAACCCTGATATTCCACCTCACACCAGTCAGAATGGCTAAGATCAAAACCTCAGGTGACAACAGATACTGAGGAGGATGTGGAGAAAGAGGAACACTCCTCCACTGTTGGTGGGATTGCAGGCTGGTACAACCATTCTGGAAATCAGTCTGGAGGTTCCTCAGAAAATTGGACATTCCACTACCTGAGGACCCAGCTATACTTCTCCGGGGCATATACCTAAAAGATGCTTCAACATACAACAAAGCCACATGTTTCACTATGTTCATAGCAGCCTCATTTATAATAGCCAGAAGCTGAAAAGATCCCAGATACCTTTCAACAGAGGAATGGATTCAGAAAATGTGTTTTTCCACATCCTCGACAGTATCTGCTGTCACCTCTGTTTTTGATCTTAACCATTCAGACTGGCGTGAGGTAGAAACACAGGGTTGTTTTAATTTGCATTTCCCTCAAGACTAAGGGTGTTGAACATTTCTTTAGGTTCTTCTCAGTAAGTTGATATTCCTCAGCTGAAAATTCTTTGTTTAGATAGGTATCCCATTTCTAAATAGGGTTATTTGTCTCCCTGCGGTCTAATTTCTTGAGTTCTTTGTATATTTTGGATATTAGACCTCTATTAGATGTAGGATTGGTAAAGATCCTTTCCCAATCTGTTGACTGCCATTTTGTCCTAATGGCAGTGTCCTTTGCTTTACAGAGGCTTTGCAGTTTTGTGAGATCCCATTTGTTGATTCTTGATTTTAGAGCATAAGCCATTCGTGTTTTGTTCAGGAAATTTTCCCTAGTACACATGTGTTCCAGAGTCTTCCCCACTTATTAGTTTGAATGTATCTGGTTTGATGTGGAGGTCCTTGATCCACTTGGACTTAAGGTTTGTACAGGGTTGTAAGAATGTATAGATTTTCATTCTTTTTTTTTTTTATTTTCATTCTTCTACATGCTGACCTCCAGTTGAACCAGCACCATTAGTTGAAAATGCTATCTTATTTCCATTGGATGGTTTTGGCTCCTTTGTCAAAGATCAAGTGACCATAGGTGTGTGGGTTCATTTCTGGGTCTTCAATTCTGTTCAACTGATCTATCTACCTGTCTCTGTACCAATACCATACAGTTTTTATGACTATTGCTCTGTAATACTGCTTGAGGTCAGGAATGTGATTCCCCAGAAGTTCTTTTATTGTTGAGGATAGTTTTCTGTATCCTGGGTTTTTTGTTATTCCAAATGAATTTGCAAATCGCTCTTTCTATCTCTAAAAAGAATTGAGTAGGAATTTTGATGGGAATTGCATTGAACCTGTAGATTGCTTTTGGCAAAATGCCATTTTTACTATATTAATCCTTCCAATCCATGAGCATGGGAGATCTTTCCATCTTCTGAGATATTCTTCATTGTCTTTCTTCAGAGACTTGAAGTTCTTGTCATTCAGATCTGTCACTTGCTTGGTTAAACTCACACCAAGATATTTTATATTATTTGGGACTATTGTAAAGGGTGTCATTTCCCTAATTTCTTTCTCAGCCTGTTTGTCCTTTGAGTAGAGGAAAGCTACTGATTTATTTGAGTTAATTTTCTACCCCGACACTTTGCTGAAGGTGTTTATGAGGTTTAGAAGTTCTCTGGTGGAACTTTTGGGCTCATTTAAGTATACTATCATATCATCTGCAAATAGTAATATTTTTATTTCATCCATTCCAATTTGTATCCCTTTGACCTCCTTTCACTCTCTGATTGCTCTGTCTAGGACTTTGAATACTATATTGAATAAGTAGGGAGAGAGTGGGCAGCCTTGTCTAGTCCTTGATTTTAGTGGGGTTGTTTCAAGTTTCTCTCCATTTAGTTTGATGTTAGCTACTGGTTTGCCATATATTGCTTTTACTATGTTTAGGTATGGGCCTTGAATTCCTGATCTTTCCAGGACTTTTATCATGAAGAGGTGTTGAATTCTGTCAAATATTTACTCAGCATCTAATGAAATGATCATGTGGTTTTTATCTTTGAGTTTGTTTATATAGTGGGTGAGGATGATGGATTTCTGTATATTGAACCATCCCTGCATCCCTGGGATGAAGCCTACTTGATCGTGAGAGATGATCATTTTGATGTGTTCTTGAATTCAGTTGGCAAGAATTTTATTGAGCATTTGTGCATCAATATTCATAAGGGAAATTGGTCTGAATTTCTCTTTCTTTGGTGGGTCTTTGTGTGGTTTAGGTATAAGAGTAATTGTGGCTTCATAGAAGGAATTTGGCAGTGCTCCGTCTGTTTCTATTTTGTGGAATAGTTTGGACAGTATTGGTATGAGGTCTTCTGTGAAGATCTAATAGAATTCTATACTAAACCCATCTGGTCCTGGGCTCTTTTTGGTTGGGAGACTTAACTCTTTCCAATTCTTTAGGAGTTATGGGGTTGTTTAGATGGTTTCTTTGTTCCTGATTTAACTTTGGTACCTGGTATCTGTCTAGAAAAGTGTCCATTTCTTACAGATTTTCCAGTTTTGTTGAATATAGGCTTTTGTAGTAGGATCTGATAGTTTTTGAATTTCCTCAGATTCTGTTGTTACATCTCCCTTTTCATTTCTGATTTTGTTTGTTTGAATACACTCTCTGTGCCCTCTTGTTAGTCTGGTTAAGGGTTTATTTATCTTGTTCATTTTCTCAAAGAACCAGCTCCTGGTTTTGTTGATTCTTTGTATAGTACTTTTTGTTTCTACTTGGTTGATTTCAGCTCTGAGTTTGATTATTTCATGACTTCTACTCTTCTTGGTTGTGTTTGCTTCTTTCTGTTCTAGAGCTTTTAGGTGTGTTGTCCAGCAGCTGACATGTGCTCTCTCCTGTTTCTTTTTGCAGGCAGTCAGAGCTATGAGTTTTCCTCTTAGCAGTGCTTTCATTGTATCCCATAAGTTTGGGTATGTTGTATCTTCATATTCATTAAATTCCAAGAAGTCTTTAATTTCTTTCTTTATTTCTGCCTTGACCAAGTTATCATTGAGTAGAACATTGTTCAACTTCCATGTATATGTGGGCTTTCTGTCATTATTGTTGTTATTGAAGACCAGCCTTAGTCCGTGGTGATCTGATAGGAAGCATGGGATTATTTCTATCTTTAGAATTTATTATTATTTCCTGAATCTGTTGAGGCCTGTTTTGTGACTGGTCAATTTTGGAGACGGTACCTCGACGTGTTGAGAAGAAGGTATATCTTTTTTGTTTTAGGATGGAGTGTTCTATGAATATCTGTTAAATCTATTTGGTTCATAACTTCTGTTAGTTTTTCTATGTCTCTGTTTAATTTCTGTTTCCATGATCTGTCCATTGGTGAGAGTGGGGTGTTGAAATCTCCTATTAGTTTGTGAGATGTCCATAAACATGCAAGAAGCCTATAGAAGTCCAAATGGTTTGAACCAGAAGAGAAATTCTTCCCGTCACATAGTAGTCAAAACATCAAATGCAAAAAACAAAGACAGAATATTAAAGGCAGTAAGGGGAAAAGGTCAAGTGACATATAAAGGCAGACCTATAAGAATTACACCAGATTTCTCACTAGAGACTATGAAAGCCAGAAGATCATGGACAAATGTCATACAGACCCTATGAGAACACAAATGCCAGTCCAGGCTACTATATCCAGAAAAACTCTAATTAACATGGATGGAGAATCTAAGATATTCCATGACAAAATCAAATTTACACAATATCCTTCTACAAATCCAGCCCTACAAAGGGTAATAGATGGAAAACTCCAAAACAATGAGAGAAACTATGCCACACAGAAAACAAGAATGTAATCTCTTTGCAATAAAACCAAAAGAGAGACACACAAACATAATTCTACCTCTAACAATGAAAATAACAGGAAGTGACAATCACTATTCCTCAATATCTCTCAACATCAGTGGACTCAATTCCCCCAAAAAAGCCATAGACTAACAAACTGGATATGTAAAGAGGACCCAGCATTTTGCTGCATATAGGAAACACACCTCAGAGACAAAGACAGACACTATTTCAGAGTAAATGGCTGGAAAACAACTTTCCAAACAAATGGCCCAAAGAAACAAGCTGGAGTCCCTATTCTAATATTGAATAAAATTGACTTTCAACCAAAAGTCACTAAAAAGATAAGGAAGGACACTTCATATTCATCAAAGGAAAAACCCACCAAGATGAACTCTCAATCCTAAATATCTATGCTTCAAATATAAGGGCACCTACATTCATAAAAGAAACCTTACTAAAGCTCAAGAATACACTTTCTTTTCAGCACCTAATGGTACCTTATCCAATACTGACCATATAATTGGTCACAAAACAACTCTCAACTGACACAAGAAAGATTGAAATAATTCCATGCATCCTTTCAGACCGCCTTGGCCTAAAGCTGGTCTTCAATAGCAGCAAAAGCAACAGAAAACACACATACATGTGGAAACTGAACAACTCTGTACCCAATGATAATTTGGTCAGGGATGTAATAAAGAAAGAAATTAAAGACTTCCTGGAATTTAATAAAAATGTTGACACATCATACCCGAATGTATTGGACACAATGAAAGCAGTGCTAAGAAGAAAATTCATGGCACTTAAGTGCACTTGTAAAGAAAATGGAGAGATCTTATACTAGCAACTTAACAGCACACCGGAGAGCTCTAGAACAAAAAGCAAACTCACCCAAGAGAAGTAGACAGCAGGAAATAACCCCAGGGCTTAAATCAACCAAATAGAAACAAAAAGAACAATACAAAGAATCATCAAAAACAAAATTTGGTTCTTTGATAGCATCAACAAAATAGATAAACCCTAGACAAACTAACTAAAGGGTCCAGAGGCAGTATCCAAATTACCAAATTCAGAAATAAAAAGGGAGACATAACAGAAGCAGAGGAAATTCAAATAATCATCAGATCCGACTTCAAAAACCTATACTCAACATAACTGGAAAATCTAGATGAAATGGGTAGATTTTTAGACAGATATCACATACCAAAGTTAAGTCAAGGACAGCTAAAATTTCTAAAAAGGCCCATATCCCATAATGAAATAGAAAAAGTCATTAAAAACCTCCTAACCCCCCCCCCAAAAATCCCAGGGCCAGATGGAGTTAGTTCAGAATTCTACCAGACCTGCAAAGAAGACCTGATACCAATATTCCTCAAACTATTCCATAAAATAGAAACAGAAGAAACAATACCTAATTCATTCTGTGAAACCACCATTACTCTGATACCAAAATCACACAAGGACCTCAACAAAAACTTCAGACCACACTTGCTTATTAATATCAATGCAAAAATATTTAATAAAATCTTGCAAACAGGTTCCAAGAACACATCAAAACCATCAGTCACCATGAACAATTAAGCTTCATCATAGGATGCAAGGTCCGTTCAATATATGAAAATCCATTAACATTCCACCATATAAACAAACTAAATGGAAAAAAATCGCATGATCACCTCCTTAGATACAGAAAAAGCATTTGAAAAAATACAAAACCCCTTCATGTTAAAAGTGCTGGAGAGATCAGGAATTCAAGACCCATGACTAAAAACCAATTCACTGCAAACCTACAGCCAATATCAAATTAAATGGAGAAATACTTGAAGCAATCCCACTAGAACTGGGGACAAGACAAGGATGCCCACTCTCCCCATATCTATTCAATATAGTACTTGAAGTGCTAGCTAGAACAGTAAGAGAAGAAAAAGAGATCAAAGGGATACAGATTGGCGAAGAAAAATTAAAGGTATTATTATTTGTAGATGATATGATAGTATATGTAAATGACCCCAGAAATTCTGCCAGAGAACTTCTCCGGCTGATAAACTTCTTCAGCAAAGTGGCCAGATATAAAATTAACTCAAATAAATCAATAATCTTCCTTTATACAAATGATAAACAGGCTAAGAAAGAAATTAGGGAAACAAGTCCCTTCACAATAACCACAGATAATATTAAATATCTTAGGGTAACTCTAACCAAACAAGTGAAAGATCTTTATGATAAGAATTTCAATCTCTGAAGAAAGAACTTGAAGAATACCTCAGAAAATGGAGATATCTCCCATGCTCATGAATTAGCAGAATTAACATAGTAAAAATGACCATCCTACTAAAGACAGTCTACAGATTCAATGAAATCCCCATCAAAATTACAACACAATTCTTCAAAGACATGGAAAGAGCAACTCTGGAAAGGCAAACAACCCAGAATAGCAAAAACAATTCTTAACAATAAAAGAACTGCTGGGGGGTTCTTCTTAACAATAAAAGATCATCATCCCTGACCTCAAAATATACTACAGAGCAATAGTGGTATTGGTACAGAGGCAGACATGTTGATCAATGGAATAGAATTGATGACCCAGAAATAAAACCACACATTTCTGCACACTTGATCGTTGACAAAAAAAGCCAAAAATATACAATTTAAAAAAGGAAGCATCTTCAATAAATGGTGCTGATCTAACTGGCTGTCTGTGTGTAGAAAAATAAAAATAGACCCATATTTGTCACCATGCCCAAAGCTCAAGTCCAAGTTGATCAAAAAAGGACCTCAACATAAAACCAGATGTACTCAATCTAATAAAAGAGAAAGTGGGAAAGAGCCTTAAAATCATTGGCACAGGACGAAATTTCCTAAACAGAACTGCAATAGCTCATGTTCTAAGATCAAGAATTGATAGTGGGACCTCATGAAACTGGATAGCTTCTATAAGGCAAAGGACACAGTTAATAAGACAAATCAGCAACCTACAGATTGGGAAAAAATCTTCACTAACCCCACATCTGATAGAGGGCTAATATCCAAAATATATAAAGAACTCAAGAAGCATCCCGTGGGAGGGAGAGCTGAACCTTCAGACGGGCGGACACGCCTGGGAAGCCAGAAGAGACTGCACTCTGTGCACATCCAGGCGCCAGAGGAAAACACCAAACGCCATCTGGAACCCTGGTGCACGGAGGCTCCTGGAAAGAGCGGCGCAGATCTTCCCGGTTGCTGCCACAGCGGAGAGGACTTAGGCAGTACCCCACGAGCAAACTTGAGCCTTGGAACTGCAGGTAGGACCAACTTTTCCCCTGCAAGAAACCTGCCTGGTGAACTCAGGACACACAGAGGCAAAATTCCTCTAAGGCCGGGCACTTCCTGTGTTTACCGGAAGTCCCACACCCGCGGATCCCAGCCGGCAGCAGCTCTCTGCTCCCAAACCCCGTGGGAGAGAGACCTCACCGCCTGATCAGGTGGGCACTCCTGAGGCTGCAGAGCGGAGGAGACCACCAACACTGCCCACCCCTGCCCACATCCCTGGCCCAAGAGGCAACTGTCTAAGGCCTCTGGGTTCCCATAGGGGAGGGCCCGGGAGCGGCAGGACCCCTGCGTCTGAGACACTGCCGGAACCTGAAGGAAACAGACCGGATAAATAGTTCTCTGCAACCAAATCCCGTGGGAGGGAGAGCTGAACCTTCAGACAGGCGGACACGACTGGGAAACCAGAAGAGACTGCACTCTGTGCACATCCAGGCGCCAGAGGAAAACACCAAGCGTCATCTGAAACCCTGGTGCACGGAGGCTCCCGGAAGGAGCGGCACAGATCTTCCCGGTTGCTGCCACAGCGGAGAGGACTTAGGCAGTACCCCACGAGCAAACTTGAGCCTTGGAACCACAGGTAGGACCAACTTTTCCCCTGCAAGAAACCTGCCTGGTGAACTCAAGACACAGGCCCACAGG